>NC_056728.1:350850167-350855167 GCF_019279795.1 Protopterus annectens | reverse complement strand
TTTCGGGGGAATCTGGGAGAAAATATGGAAAAAAATACAAAGGGACAGTAAAAGCAAATGTTTAATTTTCTTTTCACTGAAAATCAGTATAGATTCTTCTAGCAAAGATAACAGGGTATTACCTGCAATCTGCAAAGTGGTGCTTAGGGGGTATAGGTCAGAAGCAATAGCTATAATAGTGGGGTCATCTGCATAATGAAACAATTTTCTGACATTTGTGTGACAGTATGTTATTTGTAAAGACAAAAATTGCTATGGCTAGGCTGGTATAGGCCCTAGGGCCGATAGCCTAGTACCGACCTATGAAACTATGAACCTATGAACCTATGAACCTATGAGAACTGTTCCTTTTGTGCCTCCCTGAGCATTACCAATACTAATATGGATTCTGAACAATAGAGAGGAGATAACATGATACAGCCTGGTGTCTTCTCTTTTTCTTAGATAACTTTTGAATAATGGAATGACATTATTTGAAATACTTAAGGACAACTGGATCCTTATATGCTTAGTTAACAAAAATAGCACTGAAATTTTTAAGTTAGCTGTATTAGAAAAGATAATTAAAGATGTTAGAGGTGGAGCCTTGGAATCAAGATCGAAATTTAGGCAGTTAACTTGGCAACTCAAATTAAATTCTGGGGAGAAGCCAGGATTAAATGGTTATATTAATTCTTTGAGTGTTTTAAAATTATATTCAGCAAAATTATGAGAATTTGTATCAAGGATTTTAATTTATATATTATATCAACAATTTATATATTGTAGCAATGTTTTAAGGTATCATGTGATCAAATGATTAAGTGTGATTGGTGGTTTTGAATTTTAAATGTGGTCTGTTGAATTCTTTAACTTTAGTTCTTATTAAGCCCTACTAGCAAGGGACGAAAGCACTCAACTAACGTTTATTAAAAATTTTTATTTAGTACTAAATTTGGTTTGGGATTTTTGGCATTTTTCTGGTTACTGAGAATTCTAGGTCCAATTGTTTATTTGGTTGAATGATAGTATTTGGGCAGAGTACAACCCTTGTAAGACTAAGGTGTGATTAATTGTATGAAAGTCTTTTGAGAAGTCATTATAAGGGGTACCAATGAGGGTGCCTTTGTTGTACTAATTTACTAGGTAACCTGCTAGCGCTACTAGGATAGTTTGAATGCTGCTTACAGTGTAGAAACCATGTTGTTAGGTATTTCATTTATTATGAAAGGTAAGATAACATACTAGCTGCATGTGCACCCCTATTTCTTACATGTTAGAGAGTGAACTAAGGATTGAAATTGGTCTATACTTTTCAGTTTTGTGCTTGACCGACTTTTAAAAAGAGGAATAAAGTTAAATTCTTTCCAGATGGATGGGGCCAGGTGTTCCATTATGCTTTTGTTTATGATAATAGTTAGGGAATACACAATGGGATTGGATATCAATTTTAGGTAGCAAGGAGGAAGTCCATCGCTTGACAGTGATCCATGTGGCTTAGTCTTTTTTGGAAATTTCCTATTACTGGATTAAAGGTATTGTACAAGTGTGTTCAGAACAAAGGGAAGAACATATGTTGTTAATAATAGCCGACTATATGTCAAAGATGGATTTAAAGTAAACAGCAAACACATTAACAGTTTCTTGATCAGGAGGGCGTGTCAAAGGATTGCAGTAAGTAGTATTGTTACCAGACATATTTTTTTAAATGTGTTCCAGAAAGCTACTGGGTTTTCATCTATATTTTGCAAGCAGATGTGCTAATTTTATTTAGCTGTGTGTATTCGATGTTGACATCTGTTGCTAACTTATTTATATTTTTGAAAACACAGTTGATTGCTAATCATTGCATTTAACTTCCAGACAGTGTTTATTTAATTGATTTATTTAGTCAGGAGAGACATTTGTTTTTTATCATGATAACTTCTGAGAGGAATATAGTTGTTCAGGACCATTAAATGTATTTCATTAAGGACATTAACACCATGGTCAGTGGAGACTATATACTTCAGTAATTCCCAGATGAGGAAATATGAATTAAAAATTACTTGCAGAGGCAATTTGTTCTGGTTTCAAATTTTTAACAGTTTTTGTGCAAGTTCCTGGAGATTTATTTCTCCAGACTTCATAAATTGTGTTTTAGTCACTGACATCATTAGATAGAACAACTGATTAGAATTTCTGAAGGTTTTCATCCTGTCAGTGTAGTATCTAAGTTGTCTGGGGACATCCAGAGTATGTAGAACTCTTTCTCCCTTATATATTGTTTCTTGATTAAAAACAGAGAGAGAGGGATACCTTGACTCAAGGTAAACTTTGAAACTACTTCAGGCATAAAATAAAGATTTGTTCTTAAAGTTACACTATCATTGTGAAAGATCAGAGTTGAATCGCAATTACAACATGAAACAAGAAACTCTTCTTGCAGAAGTCAGAACAGTAAGTAACATCAGTTTCCAAGATAAGAACTTCAAATCAGCTTCATGAGCAGATTCAAAAGGAAAAAAAATTAACTTTTCCCAGTACAAAATTATAATACTAAGAAGGAGAACAGGCCTTCTAGGTGGATGGCTTGTAAAATGCCTTTCACTTGAGGCAAGGTAGAAAGGGGGAGCTTGGACAGACAGAAATGGCCAGGAGGTGAATCTTGATAGAAGAGTAAAAAAGGGCAGAGAATACAATTTCACACAAGTACTGTAGAGCCACAAATGACTGAGCCTTAAAATGATCATGGTTCTTATTTTGGAGTCAGCTGGGAATTTTTTTCCACTTAGCCCAATATGATTTTCTAATTACAGATTTTTAAGCCTCCTTTACCTGTTGCATATTCTCAGAAAACAGATGCCTAAAGATACTAACATTCTATTGTCCAGGCAGTCTCTTGGAGAAATTACAGTTTGAGGAGTACAAAACAGCCCCAGTCCTGTTAGGATGTTTGTGGTAATTGCTTCTGGCCATTTTGAGGAGGGAGAACTACTGCTGCTTGGGGGGAAGATGGAGTTACCTGTATTTTATTTGGAGAGTCTTTCTGAATAGGAATAGTTATAAAAACACTGATTAGCATAGGAAAGGGTAGGAAGACATACAGGAACATCCTTGTCCACAAAAATTAAAAGGTATCTGTCTTCCAGGCCTTTGTTCAAGGAGTCCTGAAGCAGAATTTCCTTAACTGTGATGTTGTGAATGGAGACAAACAGATTTTCTTAAGGCATTCCCCACAGCTGGACAAATTAATGGAATACCCTTGACTGTAACTTTTCTTCACAGGGGTCTGTCCTGATCCTAGTGCCTGCTCTGATATTTTACTCTAATGGAATGCAAGTACTCTGGAGGGCCAGATTAGGCAGAGTGGCTAGTTTCTAGGCTACCATACAGAGTCTGCAAAGGGGTTAAGAACTGCTCCCCCCATTTATTTATGTAATGCATCACTGTGGTATTGTCTGTGATTACTAGCAGAGGGACTGGAAGCAAAAGATGGTTTAGAGATTTAAGAGTACTTATTACAGTAATCACTTCTTTGACATTATGTGTTTTAATCTGTCCTGCTTTTTCCACAGACCCTGAATGCTCAACCCTTTGTATACAGATCCCTAAATTTTGAGGATAATTCGGTTACAGACTGAGTAGGGGTTGAAAGGGACAAAGGGAGACCTAGGTTGAGAGACAATTGATTCACCTACCAGAATGACTCATGTTTTACAAACCCAGAACTGTGATCTGAAATGAGAGGAGTGGCAATTTTAAGTCCAAACTGATTTGATGAACCATTAGCAGATGTCAGTGTCTGGAAAATAATAGCAACTGTTCCTTGTAAAATTTCAATTTGTCCTGCATATGAAAAGCCACAGTAAAGAATGCATCCAGAAGACATACCATAAATCTTCTCTTTGTGTGATGGAATGAGAGATTTCTCTATGCTCACCTGAAATCCCAGACTGAGAAAAAGGTCAGAGAATCTTGAGAACTTGTAAACAAATCTGAGAAAATAAGGCAGTTGTCTAAATATAAAAACAGTGTAAATGTCCTGCAACCTCCAATGGGCTATTGTGAGAGCCAGGCACTTTGTAAACAATCTTGGAGCTGTTACAATCCAAAGAGCAAAATAAAGAACTGAAAATGTTAGCCAGACACAGAAAAACATAAAAAATGATATGGAATCTCTGAGAACTGTAATGTGATGATAAACCTATTTTTAAATCCACCTTTACTGCAAAACTGAGAGATGAAATTAGAGGTAACAGAGACTGTAGAGAGAGCATTTTAAATTTTGGGATTTAGATGTGAATTTTTAAAAAATGAAAGGTGTACAACAAGTCTCCAGATTTCTTCTTTGGTACTAGAAAGATTCTTGAATAAAATGCCTCCCTGTTTGATTTGATTGGGGGAATAGTTTCTATGACTCCCTGAGAGCTACTGATATAGTCTTTGAAACAGAGTTGGAGAAAACAGGAAAGCTTGATTTGATGGATGTAGAGCAATACATTAAAAAGGAGAAAGGGGCTCCCAGTGCCAGTTTTAGCCTTTTAGAATGATTCTCAGAACCCTGTGTCTAAAATTGTGTTGTGCCAGAGAGTAAGGGAAGGCCTAGACTTTGGGGAAGCTTTACTGGGTTGCCAGGGTGACAGGGGTGAGGGGAGCCATCTGGAACATATAGTCAGTCTATTTTTTAGATTTACCCAAATTTAATCAGACTGTAACCATAAGACTTAAAAAAGTAAAAAAAAAATATGAGCATTCAGAGGCCATGTAGCTGAAACACTTGACATCCTTATGGGGTCATTTGCATATTTCCCGTGAGTCTCTATTACAGGAGGTTTAAGGTATCATACAGTAAAAACTCTAGCTTGGCTGAGTTTTACTTGTAGTTTTTACTGAATGGTTTGTCTGTGTGACATTTTACCCTTTGATTTGGAAATACACTTGAAGTAAATCAAAATATCATTGCCGGGTCTCTGGCATTTCTTTTTGTACCCACTGAAATAACTCCTTCATTTTGGCAATAATATAAGAAAAGGACAGCT
>NC_056728.1:350827667-350847667 GCF_019279795.1 Protopterus annectens | reverse complement strand
CTCTCTCTCTATATATATATATATATATATATATATATATATATATATATTACATTGCTTGTGTAAGTCATTATTTAAGTCATTACTTTTTAGTGTATATAAGTGCTCTTTAATTCTGTTCTATAAATTTGTAGTGATCATACCTATATAAAATGAAGGACAGGAAGAGCACCTAGCTAAATAAACTATACATATAGATTTACAGATATATCTGTCATTATTCTCAATACTATAACACAAGTGTTCTAAGTAAAGATCGGGGCTTTCCAAATAAAACATGCCTCTCATTCACCACACTTATATGGACCTTTACTTTTTGTGGAAGTGGGTTTTGTTAATAATGTACTATCGGTCTGTAACCAATTCTTCAAACTGAATTTTTTTTATAAGTAAAATTTGGCTTGTCCATATAATGCATACAAGTTGATCCTGACCTTGACGTACTTTCCATTTTTTAATATAATAATATTTCTAATGCTACTAGTATCTGTGGTCATATCAAAGAAAAGTACCCTTTCAAAAATGATTGTGACTATTAATATTAAAATGAACATTACTTAAAACATTTTTTTAAAATAGATGGGAAATAAGTATTTCTCTTAAATTTAATTTCTTTAGCATTATTTTCTAAGTTTTTCAACCTATATACCCTCTCTTTGAACATTCATACAATAAGTTGGATTTCTTTTTCAAACTCTTTGTCCAAAGTAGCCAGTCTAGAAGCTTTAACCCCTGGGAATGTTCTTTTTAATATGTAAGGGATGATTACTAGAAGAGCGCAAACAATTTTTAGTAAAAGTATTTTTCTTCTGACTCTTACTATAAAAACATTTGTTTCCTACTTCCATAGCAATATCTACATCTAAAAATCTCACTTGTCTGCTCACTTATCCTATTTAAAATTGTAAAATCTTATTGGAAGAATTAAAGTCTTCCAAAAATGCATAACACTCTCCTTTAGTTCAATTTGAAATGAAGAATAAATCATCCACCGACCTGTTAAAATGTGACTCTATAGTAATGAGAACATTTGTTTAAATAAGGATACACACAAAGCTGCTTTCTCAGCAGCTTTGTGTGTATCCTGTTCTTCGTTTTTTACAGCTGCAGAGGTTTCTGGTGCCTGGCCTTTTGTGTTTTTCTTATTTGTTTAAATAAGTTAATTTCCACTAACGTATAATAGGTTGACAAGAAAAGGAGCATTAGCAGAATCCATGACAATGCCCTGGAATTGCTAATAGAATTTAAAATTAAAAATAAATTATTCTCTAGAATCAATTCTAAAAATGTACCGAAACAAGTAATCTTGTGTCTATCATAAAGTATCTATCTATCGTAGCTAGGCATACACTTTGTACTCTATATAGTACTATTTTTTTTTTGCATCACTCAAAAACATTGTAACATTCTTCAGGCCATATTATTTTCACAGCTGTCTAAATTAATGCCTCTAACAACAAGTACATTACTCGCTTACAGAGAGGATTGCAAATCTAAAAACAATCTTCAGGATTTAATAAAATCCATGTAGGCACAGTATAGGGCCTACACGGAATGTATCTGTGTACACGGCCACAGTTCCCCCTCAGCAGCATGCCATGCATATTCATGATGGTGTGCTGCTGAGAGAGTGCCCAGAAACATGGATATTGAATCAGTGCAGGCAGAGGTGTAGCAGTAATATTGTGAAGTGTGTAGTAAAAACACAAAGTCGCTGTTACCCAAAGGTCTGCTCCAGAGAAAATATGAAGGATAGATGAATGAAGTAACACACTGGAGTCTGACCACCACAATAAATGGAATAATTTATTTCGGACAAGCGCTTTCACGTGTATCAAACACGCTTCTTCAGATCGTTAACAAAAGTGTTCTGCTGAGCTGTGCTTATATATATATACACACTGAGTCATTTCTCTTTAATTAAATAGTACACTTGATCAATCATTCAATTAAACAAATGAAACAATTTAGAACAATTTAAAACCTTTGCAGCAAGAGCAGCATCAAGCTCCAGATAAAGCAACCCTATATATTTTGCTCAATAAGTTTGTATGAGAAGTTTGCATAAAAACATGACATGAACCATCATAGAAAACGCCCTAAAAAAGCTCCTATCTATGATTTATGTTAAAAACCATACATTTATTATAGTCCGGTATAAAACAAAGTATGATTTATATGATAGTCTCAAGGTTAGTATATGGAATCAAGCACCTTGACCATGGAATAAGACAGGTACTAAAACTTGCGAGCATATGCAGAATATTAACGCTGACAAGTTACTATCAACAAATACATTCTATCCAATGAGAAACCATATATTCTGTGTATAAATCACATATAAATATATCTCTGAACCAAAAAATGTATGTAACTCATACGAATATAAAAAACTATAAAAACTGTCGTATGAGGAACACAACCGTTGTATTCAACGATCATGTGGTGTAAAACATTAGGACAAATATAAATATAAATATAAAAATATAAAAAACATATTTGTTGAACCCTCTTCAGATGGAATGAGAAACCTTCTCATGCTTTAATAAATAAAGTGCTTGTGCATATAAATAATATAAAAACGCAGTTAACTTAAGAAACAATTCAAAACTTATATAGGTTAACACAATATACCTCAAAAACAGGTTCGGAGCATAAATAGTAGAAGTTCAGTATGTGCGAATCAATAAATATATGATAAAAATCTAGACAACTGACTGCAAGCATAAGTATACATGAACATAAAAATTAGCAAATGTAAAAAGCTGTAATACAGAGTCAATGAAATTCAATAGACAAGCATATACTAACATATGTAAATACAAAACATTGCCCATATTATAAAATAACTTGTAAACATGTTATAAATTCATAAACATGTGTATAGAAATATTCATAGTATATGAGTGTAAGTTTGAATATCTATACATATCTATTCAAAATGACTGTAAAATTAACTATACCAGTCAGAGCTTCAGCATAACATTCATGAATGACTAACGTATAAACAGATGAATAAATGTATAAATGAATAACAGGTGGTGGAATTAATTGATTAACTGAAAGAATAAGAACAATCCACCCACAAAAATAAAATCTAATATTCAAGAATCAATTGTAAAATGTAATGAATTATGTGAAAAATATAAATACATGACAATGCCCTGGAATTGCTAATAGAATTTAAAATTAAAAATAAATTATTCTCTAGAATCAATTCTAAAAATGTACCGAAACAATTAATCTTGTGTCTATCATAAAGTATCTATCTATCGTAGCTAGGCTATATAGTACTATATAGTACTTTTTTTTTTGCATCACTCAAAAACATTGTAACATTCTTCAGGCCATATTATTTTCACAGCTGTCTAAATTAATGCCTCTAACAACAAGTACATTACTCGCTTACAGAGAGGATTGCAAATCTAAAAACAATCTTCAGGATTTAATAAAATCCATGTAGGCACTGTATAGGGCCTACACGGAATGTATCTGTGTACATGGCCACAGTTCCCCCTCAGCAGCATGCCATGCATATTAATGATGGTGTGCTGCTGAGAGAGTGCCCAGAAACATGGATATTGAATCAGTGCAGGCAGAGGTGTAGCAGTAATATTGTGAAGTGTGTCAACTGTCTAATAAGTCATTTTTATGATGTGTTATTTATTTTTATTTTTTATTTATTTATTTTCAGTTTGATTACCGGGGAAGTCCACTGGGCCAGAATGTGCCCATTTTCAGTGGAGGCCCGGGGAGAAAAGCTCCATAAGCAATACAATAACAGTTACATAATGTTAAAGGTAAATTACATGTATAAAATTCATACAGTAAGGAAATGCAAATGCATAGAATGCACATCATAAAACACAGTTAACAGATAATAGAGAACACAGTTTACAGGTATTTCCATTCAGTGCAGCATGATCAACTGTCTGTAAAATAAAGATCTGAGGTTTCTTGTGTTTTTACATTAGAAGGGGGGGGGGCAGTTTGCATGCAGATGTTTTAATTAAGTAAGGTAAATACTTGCTGTGCAAACAATAGAAATACTGTGATATTTACAATATTTACATACTTGGGGTCAGGTGAGAGAATTGCTTAATCAGTGACTGTCAGCTTGAGTCTATTTTAGGAGAATAAAAATATTAGTTTGAGGGAAGAGTGGAGCAAGGAGTAAGAAGAGCTCAATGGGGAATTCCCTTAAATTTAGGTAGAGTGTAAGCAGGAACATTTCTGTTTGGATGACAGGTATAAGAAAAGTTGGGTCTTGAAGGTTTCTGAGTTTGGTATAGTCCTAAGTGAAGGAGGGAGAGAGTTCCATTTCTTGCCTAAAAAGAAAGAGAGTAGAAACTGGCCAGCAGGATGTTTGGTTTTGTGGACAGAAATTAAATTTTGGTGTTCAGATCTCAGAGATCTGTTTGGGATCTATGGGGGAAGGATGTTTGTTAAGGCTGGGCATTTATCTGGGTAGAATATTAATTTGTGAGAGGTGGTTAGTTGAAGATAGTCTAGGTGGTTAGAAAGTTCTAGCCAGTTCAGTGATTGTAGGGTAAGGCAGTGGTGAATAGAGATTTTGGATTTAGTTGCAAATTTAGAGATCTTATTATAGCAAATTTCAAGTTTTGAGGTGTTGGAAGAAGACAGATTAGTTAGAAGAGGGGCTCCATATGGTAAAGAAGGTAGAAGTTCGGTAGTTGCCAAGGTATGCCTAGAGGAGTTGGAGAGAAAGAGGTTATTCCTATAGAGCATACCTAACTTTTGGTGGGTTTTCTTTATGTTTTGTTGTAGGTGGATATCGAATTTATGGTGTTCATCTATGGTAATGCCAAGAAGTTTTGCAAAAGGGACCACTTCTATAGCAGTGTTGGTTTGACTTAGGACTTTGAAAGCATTTTTGTCATAAGAGAAAGCCCTGGAGGGAGGGAAAAGTAGTATTTTAGATGTATTTAAGTTGAGAGAGAGATGGTTTTGGTGCATCCAGTTCTCAGTGGTAGAAAATGCTATTTGGGTTTTAGTCAGTAGTTCAGGAAGGTTAGAGGTGGCACAGACTAAAGTTAAGTCATCAGCGTATTGGATAACTGTTGTGTCAGGGATGACAGTGTGAAGGTTATTAATGAAGATGTTGAAAAACATGGGTCCAAGGGGGAATGCCCGTGGGTGTTGGTAAGAAGGAGGAGGTAGAGTTCTTCTATCTGACAGCTTGAGATCTGCCTGATAGGTAACTGGAGAACCAGGATAGAGTATTAGGGGAGAGATTAAGGCTGGTGAGATGAAAGAGAAGGTGTTTGTAGGAAATGGTGTCAAATGCTTTAGAGAGATCTAGCAGTACTGTGGATACTAGTAGTCCAGAATCTCAGGCTCGATTGGCTGTTTCTAGGAAGGATAGTAGGGCAGTTATGGTGCTGTGGCCGGGGTGAAAGCCATGTTGGGTGGGTGTTAGGAGTTGATTCTGGGTTAAGAAAGGCATAAGTTGGTGGTGGACACATTTTTCTAGAATTTTGGATATTGGAGAGAGTAGGACAATGGGGCAGAAATTGGAAATATTGGTGTTTTTTCCTCATTTGTGAAGAGGACGAATGTAGGCTGAGCACCAGAGTTTGGGAACATATGACTCTTTTAAGGATGTTTATTAGGATACTGATTGAGAGAGCAATACCATCAATAGCACATTTGAGGAAGGAGGAGGGTATGTTGTCAGGAGCATTGGAGCATGGCTTTAGTTTGGATATGAGTCTTTTTATAATAATGGTTGAAACTGGTTTGAGCTGGAAATTAAGGGGACAGTTATTAGGGTTGTTGGGTGTTAAAGAATGATAGTTGTGTGGATTGTAGTTTGGGAAAGTTTTGGTTAGGTTAGCTATGGATTCTGTAAAGAATGAGTTGAAATGTGAGCTCAGTTCAATGTCAGTTATACTTGGGTCAGGGCAGGGATTAAACCTGGACCCTGGATGGAGAAGGGAATTAACTGATTTCCAGAATTGTTTTGGGTTCTTATTATTGTTGGACTGAAGCTTATTGTAGTAGTTTTTTTTTGTCCATGGTGATTAATTTTTTTACATGGTTGCAGAGATGGGTGTATTAGAGCAAGGTAGTAGGCATTTTATTTTTCTGGTAAAGCTTCCAGGATTTGTCCCTGTGGTGCATGATTTGTTTTGTTTCTTTGGACAGCCAAGGAGCAGAATTAGCTTTGACTTGTTTGTTTCTTAGAGGGGCTAGGGAGTTAAGAGTATTTAGGAAGACAGAGTTGAAATGTTCTACAGCTTTGTCAAGGGGAAGAGTATTTAGGATTTGCCAATTAATTTGTTTGGAAATGTTTGAGAAAGTTGTGGGGTTGAAGTTGCTAAGATTACGAGTGGGAATTTAATGGTGTTGATATTGGGTAGAGTTAGCTGAGCGATGAATGAAAGCAGGGAGATGGTCCCTAAAGGTGTCTGGGATAGTGCCAGAGTGAATTATTTTGTTTGGATGGGAGACTAGGATCCAGTCTATGATGGATCCTGGGGGGTGAATTTTGTTAGGACGGGTGGTTGAGTGGATTACTTGGGTGAAGTTGTAGAGGTTAATGGACAGGGAGGGAGAAGGCATGTTGATTTTATTCCAGTCAATATTAACGTTGCCTAGAATGTAAGTTTCATGCTTTATTTTAGTTGAGGCCCAATAAAGAATATTTTCAAGGGTAGAGATGTTGTCGCCTGGGGAGATATATAGGGAAATAATGCAGATATTCTTATGTTTATTCAATCTTAGGAGACTTGCTGTTAGTTCAGAATTTTTTAATTGTGGAGTTGGGATTTGAAGAGGGATTAAGGAAAGAAGGTTAGAGTAGATTAGAGCAGAGCCGCCACCTTTTTGATTTAATCGGTCATTTCTGTGGATATGGAAACCAGGAGGTAAGGTTTCAGAGTCTGCAATATGGGGTTTTAGCCAGGTTTAGGAGCTGGCTAAGATGTCAGGTTGGTTGTGGTTAATCCAAGCTTGTACTTGGTGTACTTTGTTATTAAGGCTCTGGGCACTGATAGTGAAGAACTTAAGAGTGTTGTGAGAGAAGGCATAGGAGGAAGGGGAATGGGGAAAGGTTTATATATAGTGGGAGAAGTAGGGGGTGGGGGGTTGTTTGTAATGAGACAAGGGCCAGGGTTGGGATGGATATCTCCAGATAAGGCTAGGACATTACAGGAAATAACTTTTAGTTTTTTGGGTTTGTATAATAGGAAGCTGTTTGGGGCTAGCAGTAGTTTATGAGTAAAAGTTTTTGTTATGGAGGAGAAGTGTTTTGGATAGAATAGGTACAGTAGGTTAAGTGGAATAAGAGAAGAGAATATAGAGTGGAAGTGAGTGCATAAAAGTGGTTGCAGGTGAGTGTAAGGGATAGTTTGAGTAGAAGGTAGGCATGGAGGTGCTTTGGAAGAGTAAGAAGTAGCATAATAAAGAGGAATTAGTAGTACAAGAAGGGAGCAAGGGACCCAGACAATATAGAGGATTGGGGAGGGCATGTTTAGAATGGGGGGTATTGAAGGGAGTATTATACTGGAAGTGAACTGGCTTATTGAGGAGGAGAGGTATGGAAGTAGATGGGGTTATATTAATTTACAAGGAGGAGAGGAAGAGACTAAGAGTAGAGAGGGTATGGGATAGTGGAGTGAGAGGAGTAAGAGTGGGAGGGGTAATAAGGAGAGGACTATGATTAGTTAATTGATATGGGTGGGAGGAGTATAGGAAGAATAAATGTAGAGGTGCTGGGGGCAGGTGGAATTTGGGAGCAGGGTAGGGGAGTGGAGTGAGCCCACAGGGCGAATGGAGCGGGTAGAGCCAAAGGAAGGAGAATGTGAGGAAAACAATCAGTAGAGTGTGAAAGTCTGAAGGTAAGTTTGCAGTGATGTATAGGAAGGTAAGAGACTTACAGAAAAGTAGAGTTGTAGGTAGATATATAGATGAAAGACAGTAGAAGAAGGTAAGAGGCTTACGAAGGCTAGAGATGGGGTGTTAGTAGAGTGATATGTGGTAGGTAATCCTGGGACAGTATTGAGGGAGAGAGCAGTAAAAGAGATGTCTAGGAACTGTGTAGGGGAGATATGGTAAAGACTGGGTAAAGGGATAGAGACAGCAAGATGATAGTGGAGCGCCACCTAGTGGGCAGTAAGTTTGTTGCAGCAAAGTCCCCTGAGGGGGGATATCAGGTTAGTGGAAGGAGGGAGCTATCGTAGTTCAGGATAGGGGGTATAATATAATAGAGAGTGTATGGGTTATTTAAGTGAGAAAAGGGTGGGTTTGGCTGCTGGCTAACCTGGTAGGGAAGCACGCTCTGACCTAGTAGAAATTATATACTACCTTTAATTGTTACAAGTGGTTGAAGCAATACACATACATTCACTGAATTCCTTGCTGGGAATGACTATCAGGGAGCAGATGGGATTTTAGTTTTTGTTTTTATTTTCCTTGTTTGTGGGCTCTTGTCCTGGACTTCCAGTAGGACACATTCAGGTGGTTAGAGCAGGATGGGCAGGAACACAAGCTGGAACATGCAAGGAGAGAGAAAAATGTAGTGAGGCAAGCAGTACAGGAGTTAAGAGTTCACAAGCAAACAGTTTTAAACATACACAGTTACGTCTGCAATTAGTAGATATAACAGCTAAGATGAAGATTATAAGTTAAACTCTATCAAATACCATAATATCACAGACAGAGCACAGACAGGTAAAACTGAGTTAATCAGTTCCTAGTGCACAGCATTAATTGGTATGAGCAGTTATAAAATAAATTAGCAGACTTACATTTAAGCGACTGGAACATATTGCATTGAATGAACCTTGTCTAGTGACTATGTTAATATTCAGGCAGTAAAAGTAGGTGCTCCACGTGCACAATGCTATTATAGTTTGAGCGTTTCTAGTAAACACAGCACACATTCAGTTAAGCGACTGTTATGTTTTGTTATGATTTTTGTAATTAATTTTTCTATTTGTTTTTACCTCATGTTTGTGCAGTGCAGTGCAGAGTGCAGTAATGCCAAGCTGTACTCAGATATAGACAGCTGACATCTGGCAGACATCTAGAAATAAAAATAAGATGTAATTAATTATCATAATAAAGGATTTATTTTATTTACTTTAATTGTTTTTTTTTTGTTTGTGCACTGTGGCACACAGCAGAGCCGAGTGGAGGTCATATATACATGGCCGACACCTGCCAGACATCTGAAAACAGAAACCAGATGTAATTAATTATTTATTTATAGTTGTGTCTAAGCGTGTTTGCTTGGTATGGCACAGTACTCAGCAATACTACCAGGTAGCCTAGCAGTATATGTGAAGGTATATAAGTTTTTTTTATAACATACAACTACCTACATGGGTAGAGTTATGGTCTTATGTGTAGTAGGTCTTGGGTTTGAGTCCATAAGAGGCAGAATATGACTGCAAAGGAATGTAATATTTTAATTTAAATTTATAAAACTATTGTAAATTTTGGCACTGTTGTGCTGTGCTAAGCACTGCTCATTCATGCTAAGCAGTACACAGACATGCTAATGGATACCAATTTTTGGGTGGTGCTAAGCCTCGCTAAAACCTCTGTTGTGCAAGTTTTCATGCTGCTTGGCTTTGCTTAGCTGGTTTTCTCTCTGCAAAAGGTTGTGGCATTTTTTTATGCTGCTGAATGATGTGTAAGGGCTAGAAAACAGCCTATGTTAAGCCCAATAAGTGGGAATTCTGCAACAGTCATTGGAGTTCAATCAACTGTTGATATGGCTGGCAGTGTTGGTGAAGGTGTATGCTTTCGAGCACAAAACTGGGGCATTCAGGAGTCCAGGGTCATGGTCGAGCTCCTTGATAAAGACCATGAACCTTGGCTGATGCAGGGCAGATTCCAGGGCTCAGAGTGTAAGGTGGAGGCCTAGGACCATTAGGCCATGAAACTCACCAGTGTTACTGGTATCCCCTGCACAGATGAGCAGTATCATCACCACCATGATGACCTGAAAAGGAGAAAGAGGGGAACCTTGGATACCTGGGTCCAAAAGGCAAGGGTAGGTAATGCCTCACAAATATGAAAGTAATTTTACCTCTGTTTTACCAATATGCAAGCTGAATGGCTGCAAAACTGGTATGCATAATAGTGTGTTTCTCTCCCTACAGCTGCAACTGAGAGGGCTAGCAATGTTGAGTCCCATGCCGGATGCCTGGCCAGGTTGCACTGTGAGCATGGTAAGTATGGATTTAGTATGCTAACTGTAGTGCAATAAACAAGAAAGAGTAAACAATTTATTGCAATAAAGTATACACAAGACACACTGTAGTGCAATAAATGGTCAAGTAGACCTGTATTGCAATAAATGGGCAATTAGAGCTGTAGAGCTGTAGTGCAATAAATGAACAATAAGAACTGTATTTTAATAAAGCAATAACAATACCAATAACAGTAAGCAAAATGTTGTTCAGCAGGATTGTGTTGTCAAAACCATTGCAGTAGAGCTGTATGCATTGAATTTCCATGTTAAGGTTGCTGCAGTTAAGTGCAACATTGTAATTGCTATAGCTAGCAAATCTAATGACCTGCAAACTGTATTGCTTAACTCATAGTACTGTCCAAGGCTGTTTCCAGGCAAATATCAGTCATATAATGTTCTCTATTCCTCAGACAACAGGTAATAAAGCTATATAAGTGAGGTTGCCCAGTCCACTGGCAAATATTGTGTGTGGACGTTTCAGATATGTCAGACCAATGACAATAAAATGTGGTCACTAGCAGTGTTGATTCTAAAATACAGCTTTGTTAATATATGCAGTATGGTTGTATTCCATGCATGTGTGTTCTACTGTCACTGCAGTCTAGTATAACACTATAATAGTACTAGAATGTCAGAGGAATATCCTGTAACTTGTATTGCTCAGTTCATAGTATAGTTCCAAGTCATCTCCAAGCAAGTATCAGTCACTTAAAAATCCACAGTGACTCAGTAGCTCAGTCTGTTAAATGCTTTGTATACAGTACATTTTGCCACACAAAGTCCTGGGTTTGAATCCAGTGGTATACAGCACTATAGTTTCAGTACCAGTCACGTAATGCTAACATTTTCTCTCTCACCAGGAACACAACAAATATATGGGCAAGGCAGCCCATATTATGAGCAGGAATTGTGTGTAGATTTCAAAGACTGTTAACATCAATAACAAGAATGTGTTCATCAGCATAGCTGACTAATAAAACAGGCTGTGTAATCCCAGTATGGCTGTATCCCTTGCATGTCTGTACTAATTTCCTACAGTCAATTAATACATTATTTGGAGATGTCCCCTGCAGTAACAGCTCTTGGGCTCTACCCCCATGCCTGCCAACTAAGGCATGATGGCTGTCTAATTTACTTACTGTACACAAATATGCCTTTCAAGTGTCATGATTTCTTGTAATGTACTTAAACTAGCCTAATCCATATGTCACATGATTAGCAGATAAAGTATTACCTGGAATACAATGTATTACCAAATCCATTTACAGAACATCTGGGTAGTTATATAAGTCCACATTATGTGAAAGTGTTCTGTGCAGTGGTGTACTTGCATTTGTTATTGCTTGACTCATAATGACCCATGCTAACAGCTTCAGAGGTACGTATGTGCTACATCAGTTATAGGAGAATTGTAGTCACTGTACTCAAAACTGACACTACACACCTGTAGAGTATATATTTCAGTGCTTTCAGAGATATAATCTGCAATGGCAGCAATGGAATGTTTTCCTCTCTCTCTACCCTTTATCTTCGTTTATTTATTATTGTTTTTTATTATTATGATTTAATATTAACATATTCTGTGTAACTATATTTTGGAAAATGTGTTTCATTATTGTTATTTGTTATTATGATTTAATAATAACATAATTTGTTAAAATAGCTATATTTTGGAAAATGTGGTTGATTATTGTTATGTTTTATTATGATGCAATATTAATAAATTTGTTAAACTAACTGTTTTGTTGGCCCTATGGTTTACTTCATACTGGCATGGTGTTACCATACTGACCTATATTACTTAATGTTGTGTTGCACATACTATACATTAATATGTATTTGGATGAATAAATGTGATGTTTTATTCTGTTAATACTAATAATGGTTTGGTTATTACTATCCATAGCATATTGCTATACCTCATTTACCACAGTACATCAAGGTATGCCAGTTTTTGCTTATCCTACTGCCTTGCCTCAACTGGCCATGGCACTGGGTCCCAGCACGTCTGGGACCCAGACCAATGGTGCCTCCGTTTCTGTCCCTGCACCACCTGCGGCTTTGGTTGGTACTGCCCCAGGGTATGGGGCGTGGTCCCCTTCTGGGATTGGTGGCAGAGGGGCTGTTGTCACCCAGGTGGAGCTGCCAGACTTGGTGCACAGGATAGCCCACTGTGGCTATGACAGCTGCCTGTGCTGGATTGAGGGCATGCTGGCCATCCTGGTGGGGCAGTCCTGCCCTGGTGCCCAGCCTCCAACACAGCCACCCTTGAGGCAGTGATGGAGCAGTATCAACAGTCCCTTGGGTGGGGACGTGAATCACGCTGCTGCCATCTGGAAGCACATAGGACTCTGATTCCATCACACCCTCTCTATCCAAGGTGTTCACTCCCTCATGTGTCACACACTGCCCCTGTCTGCCGTCTTGTCTGTTTGCAAATGCATCCTCACCTACCCAACTTATCTCCCCCACATGTACCTATGTCCCTTTCCCAACATTCTACTCTCACCTTAAAAAATAAAAATGGGCACCTGTCCCCAAAAGAAATATTGTCCCATACATAGCTCTCCATTTTGCACATATGTTCACTGGACACAAGTAATTTGGTCCAATTGGCTTAACAATGCAGTTATGTTGTCTTCATCCTCCATCTGGGGTGTGAGACTTCAAATTCATCTACAAACCTTTCAAAGTGACAGTTGTTGCTGTACAAGAAATGGTTAGCTATGGTTCTTTCCTATACCCTTCCTGTACATCCTTCCCTGCCTTTCAATATGTTTTCCCCCTGCTTGCCCCATTTCACCACTTTCCAATGTCCCCTTGTTTCTTTTCTTTATATTTTTTAATGTGGCACTGCGTGACTCATGCAACTTCTCTAAGCTGAGGTAAATAGAGGTATAATGACTATATGTGTTTCTAACATTGTCGGACACATGTACAAAATAAACACCTCTGCCATGTTTCAAACCTGTGCCCATCACACCTGCACACTCCATTAACCCATCACATCAAAACAGTGGAAAAAATGGGAGTGTACCTTGAACACTGGTGCAATAGTACACCCCTAGACAGATAAATACATGATAATGTATGCAACTCTGGCCTGTGATAGCAGGTGAATGTGCCCTTTGAGCAGCAACATGCAGAAAGTCACCTGCTAAAGCATAACTGGAAAAATAAATATTCAACTGGGACTCTGGTAAAGAAATACAGCCATATAAAGCCATGTACATATTGATAGATGTAGAAAGATGTCACAGCCTTTATGTGTGCACATATATCTTGCAAATGCACCCGCTATAGCAGTGACTCAATAGCTCATACTGTTAAATGTCTTGCATATAGTACATTTTGCCACACACAGTCCTGGGTTCAAATCTAGTGTTGTGCTGCATTTCAGTTACATGATTGTTAAGACAAAAATTAATGAATGACTCATGCACTCATTCTCCACACAAAGCATTGCAAATTAAATAACTGCTTTTCAGTGCTGGACATCATAGGCCTGCAGGTAGGGACACATATCACATATCTGTATAGTATTACTATATGTTGCCTAGTACTCTGTTACTGACGCAGTTGCCTAACATACGTACCTTAAACACATGATGTAATTGGAGTGTAAGGGTACTCTCACCCTGACTCTGCCTCTACAACTAGGCTGACACAGTTGACACAGATACACCTACAGATTGTTGTCCTCCAAAGTTTTCACACTCCCTGCCTATGTCTATTACCTGCAGCAGCTGCAGCCTGTGGTACAGGCAGCTCTATGGAAAGGTTTCTGCTACAGACCTACTTGCTGTGATGATGTAGTCTCCTCACCCAAGTACTGTTCATCTTAACAGCTAATAAAGGGCCATCATGAAGGCACAGGCATGTTCTGAACAGAACACCAGATGTTTTCTTAGGATTATGGATACAGCATAGTCTGACATCTGTGACTGCCTCCACCACATTGGAGACACGCAGGATTGGTTCACTGATGTAGTGGACAGACAGTGAGCTGAGACAGTTTCTGTCTTGGACCGCACATTGTCTGTGCTGGAATGTGTGGTTGCTGTTGGGCCTCAGTCCTTTGGACATAGGCCAGAAACACCATCTGCTGAGAATCCATGCGGACATGCACAGCTACACTCCAGTATTGGCAGTACATCCAGTGCTACAGAGGGGACTGTGCTGTCTACACCTTGATGTGGCAGGCCATAGGCACGTTGACTATGTTAATATTCAGGCAGTAAAAGTAGGTGCTCCACGTGCACAATGCTATTATAGTTTGAGCGTTTATAGTAAACACAGCACACATTCAGTTAAGCGACTGTTATGTTTTGTTATGATTTTTGTAATTAATTTTTCTATTTGTTTTTACCTCATGTTTGTGCAGTGCAGTGCAGAGTGCAGTAATGCCAAGCTGTACTCAGATATAGACAGCTGACACCTGGCAGACATCTAGAAATAAAAATAGGATGTAATTAATTATCATAATAAAGTATTTATTTTATTTACTTTAATTGTTTTTTTTTGTTTGTGCACTGTGGCACACAGCAGAGCCGAGTGGAGGTCATATATACATGGCTGACACCTGCCAGACATCTGAAAACAGAAACCAGATGTAATTAATTATTTATTTATAGTTGTGTCTAAGCGTGTTTGCTTGGTATGGCACAGTACTCAGCAATACTACCAGGTAGCCTAGCAGTATATGTGAAGGTATATAAGTTTTTTATAACATACAACTACCTACATGGGTAGAGTTATGGTCTTATGTGTAGTAGGTCTTGGGTTTGAGTCCATAAGAGGCAGAATATGACTGCAAAGGAATGTAATATTTTAATTTAAATTTATAAAACTGTTGTGCTGTGCTAAGCACTGCTCATTCATGCTAAGCAGTACACAGACATGCTAATGGATACCAATTTTTGGGTGGTGCTAAGCCTCGCTAAAACCTCTGTTGTGCAAGTTTTCATGCTGCTTGGCTTTGCTTAGCTGGTTTTCTCTCTGCAAAAGGTTGTGGCATTTTTTTAATGCTGCTGAATGATGTGTAAGGGCTAGAAAACAGCCTATGTTAAGCCCAATAAGTGGGAATTCTGCAACAGTCATTGGAGTTCAATCAACTGTTGATATGGCTGGCAGTGTTGGTGAAGGTGTATGCTTTCGAGCACAAAACTGGGGCATTCAGGAGTCCAGGGTCATGGTCGAGCTCCTTGATAAAGGATGAAGCAGATTCCTTGATGAAGCAGATTCCAGGGCTCAGAGTGTAAGGTGGAGGCCTAGGACCATTAGGCCATGAAACTCACCAGTGTTACTGGTATCCCCTGCAGAGATGAGCAGTATCATCACCACCATGATGACATGAAAAGGAGAAAGAGGGGAACCTTGGATACCTGGGTCCAAAAGGCAAGGGTAGGTAATGCCTCACAAATATGAAAGTAATTTTACCTCTGTTTTACCAATATGCAAGCTGAATGGCTGCAAAACTGGTATGCATAATAGTGTGTTTCTCTCCCTACAGCTGCAACTGAGAGGGCTAGCAATGTTGAGTCCCATGCCGGATGCCTGGCCAGGTTGCACTGTGAGTATGGTAAGTACGGATTTAGTATGCTAACTATAGTGCAATAAACAAGAAAGAGTAAACAATTTATTGCAATAAAGTATACACAAGACACACTGTAGTGCAATAAATGGTCAAGTAGACCTGTAGTGCAATAAATGGGCAATTAGAGCTGTAGAGCTGTAGTGCAATAAATGAACAATAAGAACTGTATTTTAATAAAGCAATAACAATACCAATAACAGTAAGCAAAATGTTGTTCAGCAGGATTGTGTTGTCAAAACCATTGCAGTAGAGCTGTATGCATTGAATTTCCATGTTAAGGTTGCTGCAGTTAAGTGCAACATTGTAATTGCTATAGCTAGCAAATCTAATGACCTGCAAACTGTATTGCTTAACTCATAGTACTGTCCAAGGCTGTTTCCAGGCAAATATCAGTCATGTAATGTTCTCTATTCCTCAGACAACAGGTAATAAAGCTATATAAGTGAGGTTGCCCAGTCCACTGGCAAATATTGTGTGTGGACGTTTCAGATATGTCAGACCAATGACAATAAAATGTGGTCACTAGCAGTGTTGATTCTAAAATACAGCTTTGTTAATATATGCAGTATGGTTGTATTCCATGCATGTGTGTTCTACTGTCACTGCAGTCTAGTATAACACTATAATAGTACTAGAATGTCAGAGGAATATCCTGTAACTTGTATTGCTCAGTTCATAGCATAGTTCCAAGTCATCTACAAGCAAGTATCAGTCACTTAAAAATCCACAGTGACTCAGTAGCTCAGTCTGTTAAATGCTTTGTATGCAGTACATTTTGCCACACAAAGTCCTGGGTTCGAATCCAGTGGTATACAGCACTATAGTTTCAGTACCAGTCACGTAATGCTAACATTTTCTCTCTCACCAGGAACACAACAAATATATGGTCAAGGTAGCCCATATTATGAGCAGGAATTGTGTGTAGATTTCAAAGACTGTTAACATCAATAACAAGAATTGTGTTCATCAGCATAGTTGACTAATAAAAAAGGCTGTGTAATCCCAGTATGGCTGTATCCCTTGCATGTCTGTACTAATTTCCTACAGTCAATTAATACATTATTTGGAGATGTCCCCTGCAGTAACAGCTCTTGGGCTTTACCCCCATGCCTGCCAACTAAGGCATGATGGCTGTCTAATTTACTTACTGTACACAAATATGCCTTTCAAGTGTCATGATTTCTTGTAATGTACTTAAACTAGCCTAATCCATATGTCACATGATTAGCAGATAAAGTATTACCTGGAATACAATGTATTACCAAATCCATTTACAGAACATCTGGGTAGTTATATAAGTCCACATTATGTGAAAGTGTTCTGTGCAGTGGTGTACTTGCATTTGTTATTGCTTGACTCATAATGACCCATGCTAACAGCTTCAGAGGTACGTATGTGCTACATCAGTTATAGGAGAATTGTAGTCACTGTACTCAAAACTGACACTACACACCTGTAGAGTATATATTTCAGTGCTTTCAGAGATATAATCTGCAATGGCAGCAATGGAATGTTTTCCTCTCTCTCTACCCTTTATCTTCATTTATTTATTATTGTTTTTATTATTATGATTTAATATTAACATATTCTGTTTAACTATATTTTGGAAAATGTGTTTCATTATTGTTATTTGTTATTATGATTTAATAATAACATAATTTGTTAAAATAGCTATATTTTGGAAAATGTGGTTGATTATTGTTATGTTTTATTATGATGCAATATTAATAAATTTGTTAAACTAACTGTTTTGTTGGCCCTATGGTTTACTTCATACTGGCATGGTGTTACCATACTGACCTATATTACTTAATGTTGTGTTGCACATACTATACATTAATATGTATTTGGATGAATAAATGTGATGTTTTATTCTGTTAATACTAACAATGGTTTGGTTATTACTATCCATAGCATATTGCTATACCTCATTTACCACAGTACATCAAGGTATGCCAGTTTTTGCTTATCCTACTGCCTTGCCTCAACTGGCCATGGCACTGGGTCCCAGCACGTCTGGGACCCAGACCAATGGTGCCTCCGTTTCTGTCCCTGCACCACCTGCGGCTTTGGTTGGTACTGCCCCAGGGTATGGGGCGTGGTCCCCCTCTGGGATTGGTGGCAGAGGGGCTGTTGTCACCCAGGTGGAGCTGCCAGACTTGGTGCACAGGATAGTCCACTGTGGCTATGACAGCTGCCTGTGCTGGATTGAGGGCATGCTGGCCATCCTGGTGGGGCAGTCCTGCCCTGGTGCCCAGCCTCCAACACAGCCACCCTTGAGGCAGTGATGGAGCAGTATCAACAGTCCCATGGGTGGGGACGTGACTCACACTGCTGCCATCTGGAAGCACATAGGACTCTGATTCCATCACACCTTCTCTATCCAAGGTGTTCACTCCCTCATGTGTCACACACTGCCCCTGTCTGCTGTCTTGTCTGTTTGCAAATGCATCCTCACCTACCCAACTTATCTCCCCCACATGTACCTATGTCCCTTTCCCAACATTCTACTCTCACCTTAAAAAATAAAAATGGGCACCTGTCCCCAAAAGAAATATTGTCCCATACATAGCTCTCCATTTTGCACATATGTTCACTGGACACAAGTAATTTGGTCCAATTGGCTTAACAATGCAGTTATGTTGTCTTCATCCTCCATCTGGGGTGTGAGACTTCAAATTCATCTACAAATCTTTCAAAGTGACAGTTGTTGCTGTACTAGAAATGGATAGCTATGGTTCTTTCCTATACCCTTCCTGTACATCCCTCCCTGCCTTTCAATATGTTTTCCCCCTGCTTGCCCCATTTCACCACTTTCCAATGTCCCCTTGTTTCTTTTCTTTATATTTTTTAATGTGGCACTGCGTGACTCATGCAACTTCTCTAAGCTGAGGTAAATAGAGGTATAATGACTATATGTGTTTCTAACATTGTCGGACACATGTACAAAATAAACACCTCTGCCATGTTTCAAACCTGTGCCCATCACACCTGCACACTCCATTAACCCATCACATCAAAACAGTGGAAAAAATGGGAGTGTACCTTGGACACTGGTGCAATAGTACACTCCTAGACAGATAAATACATGATAATGTATGCAACTCAGGCCTGTGATAGCAGGTGAATGTGCCCTTTGAGCAGCAACATGCAGAAAGTCACCTGCTAAGGCATAACTGGAAAAATAAATATTCAACTGGGACTCTGGTAAAGAAATACAGCCATATAAAGCCATGTACATATTGATAGATGTAGAAAGATGTCACAGCCTTTATGTGTGCACATATATCTTGCAAATGCACCCACTATAGCAGTGACTCAATAGCTCATACTGTTAAATATCTTGCATATAGTACATTTTGCCACACACAGTCCTGGGTTCAAATCTAGTGTTGTGCTGCATTTCAGTTACATGATTGTTAAGACAAAAAATAATGAATGACTCATGCACTCATTCTCCACACAAAGCATTGCAAATTAAATAACTGCTTTTCAGTGCTGGACATCATAGGCCTGCAGGTAGGGACACATATCACATATCTGTATAGAATTACTATATGTCACCTAGTACTCTGTTACTGACACAGTTGCCTAACATACGTACCTTAAACACATGCCGTAATTGGAGTGTAAGGGGTACCCTCACCCTGGCTCTGCCATTACAGCAAGGCTGACACAGCTGACACAGATACACCTACAGCTTGTTGTCCTCCAGAGTTTTCACACTCCCTGCCTATGTCTATTACCTGCAGCAGCTGCAGCCTGTGGTACAGGCAGCTCTATGGAAAGGTTTCTGCTACAGACCTACTTGCTGTGATGATGTAGTCTCCTCACCCAAGTACTGTTCATCTTAACAGCTAATAAAGGGCCATCATGGAGGCACAGGCATGTTCTGAACAGAACACCAGATGTTTTCTTAGGATTATGGATACAGCATAGTCTGACATCTGTGACTGCCTCCACCACATTGGAGACACGCAGGATTGGTTCACTGATGTAGTGGACAGACAGTGAACTGAGACAGTTTCTGTCTTGGACCGCACATTGTCTGTGCTGGAATGTGTGGTTGCTGTTGGGCCTCAGTCCTTTGGACGTAGGCCAGCAACAACATCTGCTGAGAATCCATGCAGACATGCACAGCTACACTCCAGTATTGGCAGTACATCCAGTGCTACAGAG
>NC_056728.1:350820167-350822667 GCF_019279795.1 Protopterus annectens | reverse complement strand
CACACTCATGATACCTGATTTTACCTTATAAGCTTGTTCCTTACTACTCAACCACTCTGATTGTGTAAAGCAACATCACTTCTCTCTAAATAGTATTGTTTGAACTGCTAAAGATCAAGTTTATATTTTTTAAATATTTTGAGTATTGTTTGTTGTTTCCTAAAAGACTCAACTCATATGTTTTATGTCTTGTACTACTGTTTGTTGTTTCCTAAAAGACTCAACTCATATGTTTTATGTCTTGTACTACTGTATTTATCATGACACTGTTTGTACGTACTTTGTATTGCTTTGTGGAGCTTTTCTCCCCAGGACTCCATTGAAAACGGGTTCTCTTGACCCAATGGACTATCATGGTAAACCAACTGCAAATAAATAAATAAATAAAAATCAGCTTGTTTGACAGTAGTGAAAATATAATGTGTGTCCACTGTTTAACATCTCCCTTTCCTGATGTCATGAATATTCCAACCATGAGGCCTAGTGAATATTAAGGAACACATACTATTGGACTGGATATCAGTTGCCCCATGTGGATGTTAACTCTGACCAAATAGCCCAGATCCATAAATATGATACCATATTATAGTAGTCCTTACAATTACTATTTAGGTTATAGACTTACCTTGAAATGCATCAGTTGACAGATCCAGGGCTGACTCTGTGTGATGCAAGCAGCACACAGTCAATACATGGATAGGTACAAGTTGTGTGAGTTGCCCGGCATCAGTTATTTTACTATATGTATGTAAATAGGGGTAAGGTGTCAGTCCCTAGGGCCCTAGGTTGTCAGTTAATGTGCTACACATTGTCTTTTAGTCAATGCCAAGACATACTGGGCATGCCTACATCTGCCTGCAGGGACATTATCGGGGGGTCCTCCTCCGAGTCCTTCTGTGAGTGTGGCTGTGGTGACTTCAGCACTGGTGGGGCACTATGTATCCCGTCCCTATGCTGATCCTGCTGCAGTTGCTTCCCCAGCATCATATTGTGTACTATGGCACACATTCTGAACATTTGTGCACATGTGGTTGGAGAGTACTGCAGGGCTCCACCAGATATATTGAGGCATCAGAACCATGACTTTAGTAACCCATACACACTCTTTATGATGTTCCTAGTTTGTGAGTGTGCCTCAATATGGCATTTTTCCATGGGTGTATGGGCATTTCTGATGGGTGTTCTCATCCATGGTTCCGGTATGTACCAGCATCCCCCAGTAAATGGCCATGTGAGATGTTACCCCTAGCAAACATCTGGCACAGCTGTGGTGTATGCCAGATATGGAAGTTGTGATAGCTGCCTGGGCTGCCAGCACACACATTAATGATAATGCCCTGGGAATTGCACATGATCTGGCAGTCGATGGAGTGGTACCCCTTGTGGTTGACATAGATTCTACCCTTCTCACTGGGTGGTGCCCTGATGAGTACATGAGTGCAGTCTATGGCACCCAGTACCTCAGGGTAGTGTGCTTCACATAGAAGTGTTGCATATTGCTGGCCCTCACCTCAGGGGTGAGGGGAAAATATATGTGCTGATTGGTATGTGGTAGTATGGCATCCAGGAACTGGTGGAGTCCCCTGGATGCTGATGCCTGTGAAACCCCCATCATGTCCCCAGTTGGTCTTTGGAAGGTACCTGTGGCTATTATCCTAAGGGCTGCACATGCCTTTGTTTCCACTGGGATGGGTTCCCCTCTGTTGGCTTTGGGCATCAGTTGAGAGAAGGAGAGCTCAGTGAGTTCATGTAGTATGTCCCTGTCCACACTGTAGTGCTCTACAATTTCCAGCTCATGTAGCTCCTGGAAGCTTACCCTGGGCTGAACACTCTTCTCCTTCTCTGCATAGGTCTATTGTCAGCAGCAGCAGCAATACTGACTTTGGCATCTAGCACATACAGATGTAATAGACCTACAGCAGCCCCTAGCATTCTTTCAGTAAAAATACCCCAGTCTGTACTCCGATGGTGCAGAGTATGGGGAAAATCGCAAGATTTTGAATGTCCATTTGTTTGAAATGCTAAGTGGGTTTGGGGGGCAGTAAAAAGAGTTTGGGAGTACAAAATAGAATTTTCTGGCTACACCCCTGTCATAATCAGTATGCTTGCATATGTACTGGCTGATAAAATCAGTCACATCTCTCCATGTTATGCATGTAAACAATAACACTACACAAACAGTAATGTGATATATCTTATTGCCTGAAAACATATAGGAAAGTAATTTATCCAAAATATCCTAGAAGACATTTTTCTTTCTTGATCTCATTGTATCAGGATGTTTTTTGACATGTACTGAACTATAGCTGATATGACAGAGCTACACAGCAGTGTTTTTTCAATATATTTCCATTGATGTATAATTGTATAGTTTGTATTTATAATATAGGGGCTTTTCTCCCTCATATGGGTGCAATTATTTTATATTTCTGTGCATTTATAGCTACTATATCTTGATAAGGAAAATGTCATGAAGTATAAATAATTTGTGGATAACTTG
>NC_056728.1:350805167-350810167 GCF_019279795.1 Protopterus annectens | reverse complement strand
TTTGACTGGAGGTGGTGGCTGGTCAAGGAAATGAGGGAACAGTTTCAGTGAGAGTTATTGTTTTATGCTTAAATTAATTAGAGTTAGTGGTTGCTAAAGTTAGGTGATATGGTAGTTTCTACAAAGTTTAAAATACAGACTAAATACAAAGTGACTGTGCAGTCTGTTACAGCTTGTAAGCAACTGTGCAAGTACAGCTAGGCTACAGCTGTTATTTAGGGAGAGATGCTATCCTGATTCATTGGAGCAAATGGGCACCAAGATTCTGTAGGGTATATGTGGGTTGGGAAGGGTGAGTGGAGATAAGGGGAGAAGTGAATGTATCCTGCCACCTAGTGGTAAGATACAGGTGGTACAGTTATGGAGCAGTGGAAGATAGGGCCCCTTTGAGTGTGCATGCTATTGGGAACAGTTTAACAGAAGGGCAGTAAAAATACTATTTTTACAGGTAAGGTAAGGTTTAGGAAAAACATTAGCTTACATGTGTACTCAGTAACAGAGCAGAGATTAGGTTATTCAGTAGGTTCATGGGACCAGGTTGCAGGCAGATCATTTTGGGTGTTGATGCTGGCTGAAAGAGGCTTGCGAGTCCATTGTAGCGAGATGTGTACTCAGTGACAAAGCAGAGATTAGGTTATTCAGTAGGTTAATAACACCAAGGCAAGGAGCAAGCCTATCCACAACCTCCTGACTCCCAAGGGTGGGGCCAGACATCGCCCAATTCTACCTATCATAGGACAGCTTCAGGGACTGATCTGAATATGAATAAGGAGGTGGGACAAGATGTTTCTACCCCTTTAGAGCAACCAACATTACATCGCTCGGACAGAATAAGGGAACAAGAACAGAATTATGGTTATGGGACAAACCCGAACAACAAGAGAAATCAGCAGAATCCCACAATCTACCAACAACCCAAATTTCAGGGTCAAAGAGCCAATTGGAACTACAACTGTTAGTGGATACCTTTGTTTGTGATGGAAGTGTCTGCGATATGTTTCCTTAGGAGCTTAAATTGGATTCGCTGCCTTCGGTGGGAAGTTCTATATCAGGTACTGACTGTATAGAAACAAATGATTGTTAGATTTTTTCGTTTGATATCCCTAACATGATTTCCAATGATGCGGGAGACTTTAAACTATTTAATTACAGCAGTCATGTTTTCTCTACAGACATTGCTAACTTGTTTTCACAGGGTTTTTCCTTTGTTCCTCAAGCAAGGGCAGACTTAGTATCTGTATTATTGGACCTTAAACTTTTTATTCGAAAATTAAATTTGCATTTGCAGTAGTTAAAGGGCAGTTCATGAGAGCTGCCCGAATGGTCTCTACCTTCGAGGACTTCTTGAATGAATGTGCATTCTTGAGAAAATGTTTATAAGGAGAGACTATCCTGTTGACTTTGTGGGTGACATCAAACTGGAAGTGGTGAATAAACATTCCCATTGGTTTTACGATCCCATTTTGGTTGCCCAAATGGTGAATAACAGCATTGTACAATCATCCGGAAATATGGGGGATTCTATGTCTGGGAATTATAACTATAGATTATCTTTTATTACTACATTCTCGGTGGATTCCCATGCTATAGGAGATATTTTTACAAATATTGGGCAGTCCTATATGATGACAACCTTATTAGATCAAAAATCAGTGACAAACCTTCAATTGTTTACAGGAAGGGTAAAAACTTAAAAGTTTGATGGAGAGACCATTGAAACCAAAACCTCAGGGACACAGAACATGGTCTATGTCTAGGTGTGGGTTTTGTAATTATTGTTCTCTCATCAATACTGGGGAGGTGTTTTGCTTGAATGGTTATGTATTATGTACTCAGGGGAAGTATAACTGTAACAGCCCTGGCGTTGTGTATGGAGCCTTGTGCCAGGACTGCCCGGCTTTTTATGTCGGGAAGACCAAGTGGAAATTAAGATCCCGCATTTACGAACATTGTTCTTCTTCTTCTTTCGGCTTTTTCCCGGTTAGGGGTCACCACAGTGGATCACCTGTCCACTAATGATTGGCAGTAGAGTTTTTTACGGTGTTGAGTTGCCAGCCCGGCGCCCAACCTTCCACAGAAGGCACACACATGCACTCACTCCTAGGGCCAACTTAGAGTGTCCAATCCACCTACAGCATGTCTTTGGGATGTGGGAGGAAACCGGAGCAACCGGAGGAAACCCACGCGACCACAGGGAGGACATGCAGACTCCACACAGAAGGCACCCCAGCCGAGAATCGAACCAGAGAACCTCTTGCTTTGAGGTGGCAATGCTAACCGCTGCACCACTGTGGCCACTCATTTATGAACATTGTTATGACATCAAAAAGAAAAAGTTGACAAATGCTCTATACCATCATATTCAGGAATTCCCTACACATAGTTTTAAATTTATATTATTTGAACAGGTTATGAAAAATAGTAGGGGTGACCCTTGGCAACTTTGGTTGGAGAAAAAAGAGCTGTTTTGGATTCTCCACCTTAAAGAGGTTGGTTGGCCAGGATTAAATGAGCTTGTTTCCATCGGATGTATTTTAAAATTAAAGGCTTTATTAAGATAACAGGTGAGGACATAACCTGGTTGTTTCATTAATTTTAATTTATCAGTCTTTATGCCTTCAATATGTTTTTAACATGTGATATTATGGTTACATATGCCTACATATTTTTATAGATTTCTCTTTTCTTTTGTGTGTGATTTACTGATGTGTCTTTAAATGTTAATTGAATGTTAATTGAATTCATGATGTCAGATCCTGTGGTTTCTTTTTAAAAAATAGGTTTTGACTTGTTATACTTTGTCTGAGGAAGTTTTGATATTTGTCAAGATGAAAGTGCTAACTACTTATTAAATTGAAGGTACCTTGCTCCTTGCCTTGGTGTTATTTTTGTTTATTCAGTAGGTTCGGGGACCAGGGTGCAGGGAGATAATTTTGGTTGTTGATCCTGGTTGAAAGGGGCTTGTGAGTCCATTGGCGTGAGATGTGTACTCAGTAACAGAGCAGAGATTAGGTTATTCAGTAGGTTCATGGGACCAGATTGCAGGGAGATAATTTTGGGTGTTGATCCTGGCTGAAAGGGGCTTTTGAGTCCATTGGAGTGAGCGACGTGCACACTACACATGGAGCCCAGGGGGAGGGATCTCTACCTATAACCGAATATATACTCTCTAACCATTATTTCTCCTGCTCCCTCTTGTTAATTACTGTCCTTTGTACTCCTACTGTATAAAAACACATATTTCATTCTATTTTATTTTGCAATTTTTGCAAATTATTGTATTACATTTTTAATACAAGATATATATTATGTTAATTATTTAATTCTGAATCCCACTATGCTATTAATCTAATCCAATAATTATTGTATTTACTTTGTTGTATCTTGTACTAATGTTTTTTTTTTCTATATGTGTTTTGTTGAGAGATTTTTTTCTCCCCAGGTCTCAGCTGAAAACAGGCTACTTGGCCCAGTCAGACATTACCCAGTTAACAAAACTATATATATATATATATATATATATATATTTATTTATATATATTAAAACTATGACCTCTTATATGCACATATGGGCCTGCAAAAGAGACTGAGGCTTTAGTGGTCAATATAAGTATGTGGATGGTTTGAAGAGACTGCAGAGCAGTTTTTCTTTTTTTCTCACATATTCTCAGAAACAGTGCACATTGCTGTAAAACCACACATAATTTAGAAGTACATCTCAAAACCACAACTGTTAATTAAGTTTGGAGAATTAACTAGACCATTTCATTTTGCTTGTCTTGCCAGACATGCTAAAAGCAGAATAGTGTTTCATTAACAGAAACCTTTTAATGTCCTACTCTTAAGAAGTTATTGAATTTGAATAAATAACATTCACTGAGAATCACGAGTATTTTTTAAAATGCAATATAACTGCATGTTTTGCAGATATGTTCTGGCCTACTATTGAAAATTAAATTGTCTGGCTCTCCAAATCCATGTAAGTGTTAAGAATTAAAAAAAAAAATGAATCATAATAAACTGATTAAGAACACTTAGTGGCCATTCTATGTTCATAGTGTTTAAAACATAATACTCACAAAAAAGACAAATGGATAGCTAGGATTCAGAACAACGTACCATGCAGGCAGTAGCCTATATTCAGCCTTCAAAGTCAAGCTGGAAAGACATGTAGAGGCAGAGGCTAAAGAGGAAATCTGAGCTGATTTTAACAGACTAACATTAAAGGAAACTCTTTCATGAGAGCATCTTTTTATCAATGTGAAAAAAGAAACACTGCTATTGGTTTGTCTTCTTTTTCTCTGTTCTAAGAGAATTGCTATGGTGGCAAAGGAATTAGTAAATTAGTCAATATACATTTCTTGCACCCATCATGTATTTGAGCATTCTTCACGCTTTAGGTATATCTAAAAACGAATACTTTTTCTGTGAGCCATTAATCAGTATGATGTGCTGTACAAGTGTCATGCTGTTTGATGGCAGCACTACAATAAAACAGGGTCTTTAAACTGAATTAATTGGTATGAATCTTCTACCAAAAACCCACTATTTATAATAATATAATATTTTATAGTTTCAGGTCTTGCCATAAAGTGTGAACTTCTTAAAATAACAGTGTTCCATGACACTTGACATTAAAGAAAAGAAGTACTTTTGCAGGACGAAGCGCTCTGTGACTGCACCCCCCACCCCCAATGTTGTTGTTGTCTTTTGACTTTTCCCGATTAGGGGTCGCCACAGCAGAACTCCAGTCCGCTAATGAATGGCAGTAGATTTTGACGAATGGCGAGGTGCCAGCTCGACGTTCAACCTTCAATGAAGGCACACCCATTTACGCATGTCTTTCGAACGCCCACCCAACCGCTGGGAGGACATGCAGACTCCACACAGAAGGCCCTCCCCACACTCCAGCCGAGAATCGAATGGGAGAACCTCTTGCTGTAATATATATATACTAATTCTGAAGTCAATAAAAGATTGAATATTCTGAGATATATCAA
>NC_056728.1:350712667-350800167 GCF_019279795.1 Protopterus annectens | reverse complement strand
ATGAACAGAATTATAACTGCAACAGTCAATGCTCTCCTTTCTTAGACTAACTTAGGCTAAATTGGCTAATAGAAATGAAGAAATAGAAGGATTAAAAGCAGATAAACTATCCTATCTAACCTGCTCAATGATAAACAATAGCAATGAATATATAACTTTTCCCATTGGTCAGTTGTGTACAGATACAAATCTGTGCATTATTAGTTGTTGTTGTCCATGCTTCAAAAACAGTTATATTAGGGTATTTATTTAGAAAGCAAAAAAAGTTCTTTAAATCCATTTAAATGAATTAAAAAAACCTATATATATATTATATATATATATATATATATATATATATATATATATATATATATATGGGTCTACTACGATTGATTGAATATTTACTTGACTGAAAATGAAATTACTAGGACCATTTCACTGAAAGCTCACTTCACTGAAAACTCACTTGACTGAAACTCATTTTGTTAAAAGTTATAAATGGCCTTTTCCCCACTGTAGTGTGACCCTGGAGTTAGCATATGAAGTAAGGTTATATATATTGCCTTTTGGAAACAGTTATTTATTGCACTTGCAAGTATCACTGTGTATAGTTTAAAATGTTTTTAATATGTGGGGGGCTATGCCCCCCACATCCCCCAATGTGGGGGGCTATGCCCCCCACACACACCCTTACTTTATATACTAACTCCAGGGTCACACTACAGTGGGGGAAAATACATTTATAACTTTCAATGAAATGAGTTTCAAAGAAATGAGTTTTCAGTGAAGTGAGCTTTCAGTGAAGTGGTCCAAGTAATTTCATTTTCAGTCAAGTGAGTTTTCAATCAACCATAGTAGACCCATATATATATATATATATATATATATATATATATATATATATATATATATATATATATAAGAGAGAGAGAGAGAAATACAAATATTTCAAGCATGGACATTAATGTCATTCTAGCCTGCCAATATACCACAATAGTTGTTCACATAAGTGTCCAGGTTGTTCTTAAAAATATCTAAACTAGTACTTGCTTTAAAATAATTAGGTAGTCTATTCCATGCATCAGCTACTCTGTCAGAGAACCAGTTAGTGCACTTCTCACCAATAGAATCTTCTACATAGGTTGTCTGATGATTTTCTAGTACTTTTTGAAAACCCCAAAATATATTGATTCACAGGTTTTAATATTTGTTTTTTGCCAAGAAATGTTTGTTTTTTTCAGAAAAATTTTATTAATTTAACATAATTCCAATATAGACACAGAAAGTAGGAAATTCAACATCACATACTGTTATACAATATTAGGAATGCATTGAATCCACAGGGTAATCTTACACAGTTAACATATTAAGAGTCTAGGCATTGTAATGGCAACATTTCAAGGTTATATCAACCACTAAACGTCTTAGTATGATTTGGAGGTCTTTTTCTGATCACTTTTTTCAGTTTTACATTGTATTGTTAAATTTAAAAATTCTTTGAATGTAGGAACTGAGTTTGATTTCCAGTTTTTTGTAATAACTTTTCTAGCTACTGCCAGAAGATTCCAGAACATTTTTGTTGTTTGGCTTTTTCAGATAAAGGAAGTGGAACATTCATTAGTATTATTGATCTAGTTACAGAACAATTACCAGACAATAACCCCTTAAAACATATTTATCTCTTCCCAGTAATCATTTTATTTTTCACAATCCAAAAACAAGTGTGTCCAATCAGCTTTTACATCTTTACTATGTCACCATCAAACTTAAGATGTAATTTTGCTAAACTTAGAGATTCTATAAGGAGTAACAAACATTCTATGTATATATTTCCACATAAAAACTTTTCGGTATAAACTTGAAGAAGTTTGACTAACTGACTTAAGTAACAAATTTTTATTCTTATTTTCTGCTAAGTTGCTAGAACTGTATTCTCCATTATTAGTAATAATAGATAGATAGATAGATAGATAGATAGATAGATAGATAGATAGATAGATAGATAGATAGATAGATGTAGGTGGGGATTTAATAAACTATTTGTAGGAATAGTGTAAGGCCTACACGGAAGGTACCGTGGCTGTGTCTGTGGTTCCCCCTCAGCAGTGCGCCTTGCATAATATAAAAGTTAAATATATATTTGTTTTAGTGTTTGCACAGTACAGCATGGCTTTTAGCAATGGACACATGCCTGACATCTAAAAATATAAACTGGATACTTTTAATTTTAACTTCAAAAGTCACATTTAAGCATAGCTGGGTGGGTTTGCGTGGTGAGGTGCAGTGCTCAGCAGTGCTTAAACATAGCTAAGAGCTATATAGAAATGTATAGCAGTAGTCATCATATCCACATAGCTGAATGGTTATAATCATGGCCCTGTGTGCAGTAGATGCATGGTTCGAATACACAGACCAGCCATTCAACTTTTACATCTGATAGCAAAGCTTTCTAAATATTTTTTTTTATTGATGTATATATTGACATCTGTTAACCAGGTTAGTCCAGCTGGTCCAGAAGCCAATTTTCAGCAGAGACATGAGGAGAAAAGCTCCAGTTACACACAAGTGTACAGCACATAAAAAAGTTCACACTCCACGATAAAGGAATTAAAATACATAAGGTTAGGAAATATAGATGTAATATACATACACATGGGAAATATAGATGTAATATACATACACATAATAATAAACTATCAGTAATGAATTATTACTTTTTTTTTAATTTGGTTTGCTCTTAGCTAAGCTTCACTAAGTATTGTTAAGTTATGCCAAGCAGTGCTTAAACAGGATCCATTTTAGCAGTACCTGGCAACATGCAGCTCTGCTTAACTGGTTTGGGTGATGCTAAGCAATCCCTGTTTATGCATTCCTTAGTTCAGCTAAGCTGGTTTGTGCACTGCTAACGGGTTGCTAAGCATTGCCAGTTTAAGCAATACTCAGCTGAGTTCAGCGGGTCTGCTCAGTGCCAAGTGAAGCACCACATTTTTAAAAATTGCCCAATGGTGGCAAAGGGCAAGAAAACAGCCTTATTTAAGTGCAAAAGGTGGTAATTCAGCCAGAATCTGTTGGAGTTTGATCTTGGCAAAGACTATGGCAAGAGTTGGAGAGGATGAGTGCTTCCAGGTGCAGCAATGAAGCATTCTGGAGTCCAGGGTCAAGGCTGGACTCCTCATAAATGACCATGACATCCAGCTGCTGCAGGGCCAGTACCAAGGGTCAGAATACAAATCAGAGGTCTCAGACTGGCTGGCATGCAACCTCACTGGTGCAACTGGTATCCCTTGCGCAGGTGAGCAGATGCACCATCACTATGATGACTTCAAGCATAAGAAGAGGGGACTTCTGGACACCTGGGTCCAGAATGCTAGAGATGGGAATGCCTCACAAGTTTGTAAGTATTGCTATTATTGTATTACCAATACCTAACCTGCATGTGTGATAGACAGATATGGATAATGGTGTGTTTCCTCTCCCCACAGCTGTAGAGGAGAGAACTTGCAACCTGGAGGCCCATACAGGGCACCTGGCCAGGTTGTGCTGTGAGTGTGGTGAGTACAGCTGTATCTTGCAATCTATAGTCATATAAACAAGAAAGAGATAAATTACTAACTGCCAGTGGGTATATTCAATTTTGAGTGTACTGCAATGAATGTGGTCATAGACCTGAACTGATATAAGTAAGTAATGGCAGGTACAGGTCAATAAAGATGAAAGTATGAAACCTGATAATATCAGTGAAATAAAGTTAGTACTGCATTAGTAATCCAAAGGAAATAAAGGTCTACTGTATTAATAATGTAAAGGAAATTAAGTTGTACTGCATTAATAATGTTAATGAAATAAAATTCTACTGAAGTAATTATGTTAAGGAAATACAAAAGTGTCTACTGCATTAATTGAGGAATTACAGCTGTATAGCAACACCTGCATTATAGGAACCATTCATCAATAAAGATTGTTTACATATATAAAATCACGGAATGATGTCACCCCAAATAAAGCTGTGGTGTTGAATTTTATGTGTGTATTTTGGGCTGTTGGTCATGAAATCCAGTAATACAATTGCTGTGAAGTAAAAATGAGAATAATACCAATAAGGAAGGTTAGCTAATACGGGGTGTTCTGCTAAACTGTAGATGTGGAGCTGTACTACAAGATATAAAAATGCATTCTGATATTTGTTCTGCACTAACACCTGCATCAATTATAGGAATGTCAAATGCATATTGTGTATCTAAGGATTGTGTGGTGTTAACCATTGCATTTCAGCTATATGCATTCCTGCTCTTAGGTACACTGCTGCAGGCAAGTATGAAACTGTTATAGCTGTAGACTGCAAATATTCCATCTGCACCTTTATATGGGTCATGTAGCCAACACAGCACTCTGATATGGTCTGTACACATCACACATATTTCCACCCACTATTGGGGAATCATTGACATCTGCATTCCATGTATTAATGCACAGTTCGCCTACTATCTCTGTCATGCATGACTCTCAGGCATGTGTGCACCAGTGTCACTGAAGTCTTGTATAGTACTCTACCTCTAGTGCCAGGTTATAGTTTGTAACCAGGTAAGGTCTAGGCACATATCAAGTTAATACTCAGCAGTGGCTCAGTAGCTCGGTTTGATAAATATTGCATGTGATCTACATTTTGTCACACTCAGACCAGGGTTTAAATCCAGGGGCATGTACTACTAAATATTTATAGAAACAGTTATGTATTGTTCACAGATATTCTCCCCACAGGAATTACAGGTAAATACATGGCTGTAGTAGCTATTAGAATGGGTAACTGATTTTTATTTCAAACTCTCTGTACTGTGCATGATACATGTCTCTCAAGTGTCACGCTGTCACAGATTGTGATCACTGCTGCCAAATCAACCCCTTGGACATGGATTAAACATCCACTTCATTTATGTCAATAGCACAGTCACACTAAATCAGTCCACAGTATGCCTTGGTACAGGGGTGTAGCTAGGATTTTCAAATTTGTACTCACAGCTCTCAAACTGCTACCCCCCTCCCCAGCCAAGCTACGGCCATTCTCGTAATTCACGGTTCGCTCCTTTAGTGTTGATGAAGAGGCATTTGCTGTAATGCCTCTTCAGTAATGCAATATAGATTCACTCAAACTCAGTTCCTTGACTTGAAAATGAAGCTGAAAGTGAGTTCTTTGAAAAATGCAGCAAGGTAGTTGGGGTAGACGATTCATGATTTTGTTTTCTGTAACTAAGGTACAGGTTTTGAGCATGAGTAAATTACTAACTACCTGCTACCCCTAACTAGGGTGTTTCATTCACACACACACCCCTACATACCTCTTAGGGCAAGAAATATGGACAAAGCCTAAAATAAACAGGGACAGATATTAAATAATGCTCTTGTGAACTTAGAAAGTTGCTAGAATAACAGGATTTGTGCTAGTATGAGAAAGTTGCTAGAATAACAGGATTTGTGCTAGTATGAGAAAGTTGCTAAAATAACAGGATTTGTGCTAGTATGAATTTTTCTAAAGGACGTGAAGTCTGAAACTCAAATGTCTGTCATTATTTAGCAACTTCAGCCTTCAATGATTTTCTAGAAAATCACAAAATTTATGAGGAACAGACAAAAAATATGGGGCAAAAATCTGGAAATTCTGCAAAATATGGACAGTTGAGAGGTATGCTAGCTACCTACCATACACACACACACACACACACACACACACACACACACACACACACACACACCTCTCAACCTCTTAGAGCAACAAACCCATAAATAAAAATGAGGCAAAGGCCCAAAAATAAGGAAATTTTTTTTAAATATTGCTCTTACAAACTTAGAAAGATAATAGAATAGTAGTAGGTCTTGCATTAGTACGAATTTTCTGAAGGGTATGAAATCTAAAACTCAAATGTCTGCCATTATTTTCTAACTTCAGTCTTTAATGATTTGCCACTATTTTGCCAGAAAAATGCAGTTTTATGAAAAATGGACCAAAAATGTGATGCAAAAATATAAAATTGCCAGACAATACAGCTGGGAACCTGTCAAAGAAGGGACACCATTTTAATATAAGCACTGTTAATTTGAGCAGCTGACAAAATTAGAGAATCTACATGCATTTCTGAAATAAAAGTAATGTATAACTCTGATCATTACAGTTATTTATAATTGTAAACCCTCCATGTTTTCTTCCAAAATTGCTATTTTGCAGAGAGATTAGGGGGAGAGCAACATTTTGAGCCAAAATTGGGGACAGTTGAGAGGTTTGGATATTCCTAATTCAATAAAGTGATTTATTTGCACATACCTCTCAACCTCTTAATGCAAGAAATCTGGACACGGCCAAATATATTGGGGGAACATACAAACAGTACTAAAAACTGATCTTGTATAAACATAAGACAGTTGATAGAATAACAGATCTTGCTTTAGCATGCATTTTTCTGAAGATTGTGACATCTGAAACTTAACGTCGGTCATTGTTTAGTGACTTCATTCCTAAATGATTTGCCAGAAAAGTTTTATTTTGCATTTTACAGCACGAACACCAATAAATATCTGCTAAACAAAGCAATGTAGTCTAACAATGAAACTAGACTTAGCCCTTGAACTCACATTCATTGAAACAGCACTGAAACCCACATTCAAAGAAAATACATTTTGCCAGTGGCAGATAAAGATTAACTTTGGGCTGTTTTCAAATCATAGGCCCCTTGCACATGAAACATGCACGTGCTCTTTGATACACCTTCCTGACTGTATTAAATTATATTCCTTGTACAATACAGTATAGTTGTTAGAGAGTGTTTTAAATTTATTGGTTTGAATATTTTTCAAGTAAACAATAAAACAAAATGCATGCACCAATAATGACAAAACAGCCCAATTCATAACATTTCCATCATAAAAGTCTACTCAAGCTTCTACAGTCCACCAGTATCAGTAAATATGCACAATCTCTGAACTAGTAAAAGCCATCTACATAATTCCACATTAAAGAAATCTGTAACTAATGAATAGGCTGCTGCAGCAAACAACTTTATATTTCATGGTTTCATCTACAAATAAAGTGCCTGTTGCCCTTGAGGAATAAATTGCCTATGTTGCATTAAAAACAATGATACACTAGTAATATTGCAATAGGGAATGAAAGGCAAACTAATAACAGGTTCATAGTTACTACTAGATATCTTCGCCAAAACGGACTACAGCATCCACCCCCCTTTACAACACAGTACAGTATCAGCAATGCATCTACCTACTGTGGAAGAAGAACCCACAGCCTTCTGCATCAGAAACAAGTACACTACCTGTTGTACTATTAACAGTACACGCTGATTCAGCATAAGCAGCACTAAACTTTAGTTCCCCTGCAGCTCTCAGCTCCTTGTAAAATGTCAACACTCAGCTGTATCTCTGAACTTTGCAGCACAAGAAATCTGGAGAAAGCCAACATTTATTGGAGGGGGGGGGACAAAATCCCAAAAACCAGGGACACATTTTAAACATTGCTTGTATAATTTTGGAAAGTTGCTAGAATAAAATGCTGTGTTATCACCATGCATGTCTTGAACCCAGAACCATATGCATTACAGTCAGTGCAACATACCACTATGCTAAATCAGCAGCTTGAAAAATAGGAAAACAAACTTAATGGCTATCATTTAGATAGCTCTCAACCTCTTAGCACAAAAAAAAATGGATAAACAAAGCCAATAATGAGGGAATACAAATACAGTTCTCTCGTCACACCTTAGCACAAAAAACCTGGACAGACAACAAAAACAATAATGGGGAAATACAACTTCAGTTCTCACTTCTCACTTCTCACCAGAGCTAACAACCATTAGAAAAACAAATCTGAACAAAGTTCAGAAATGGTGGTGGTTAAGGACTTTAGGCTCTTCTTACCCTGAAGCAAAGGTACAGGGTTTGAGCCTGAACATTAGCCAGCAGGTGTATTCTGTGGGGGCATTTTCACACACACCTGTAGCCAGCAGGTGTATTCTGTAGGGTCATTTACACGCACACACATGCACACTCTAGTTATCGTTACAAAATTTAGCAACATTCATTATGGAAATAAACATAAAATGAATATAATTGCATATTATGTAAATCGTACACCTCACTTTCCTTAAGACACTGGCTTGGATGTGATGTCATTGGATCTCATGACAAGAGACACATACGTTTGTCCTTCTGCTTTGATATAAAGCTTTTAAAAAAGAAAATAAGGATGTCTAAAGTAGATCATATAATTCACAGTGGTTAAGGAACATCATTGTCTGTTAGAATCTTATAAAAAAACTTTTTTAATATGTTTCAGTTGTGCTTTTATGTTTATAGGAAATACTAATTGCACCTGTGATTCATTCTCATCAGTTACTGCTTTGTTCCTAATGGCTGTTTATAGTCCCAGGTAATGACTCTGACATAAAGACAAGCATGAATTCAATTAGTACAGAAACAAAATTCTTAAGTATGAGCTGCATGACCCGCCAGTTTTAAAACGTGGATTCATCACTTATATAGGCAACACACTTTTTCTCATTTTAGGGACTTTCACTCTTCGATATGGTACCAGCCTTGTATGGTACCACCCTACAAGGCTATCAGGATTACAATGATTTAAACAAATTATAAAACCTGCCTACATTGTTTCAGTGACATCAGTGTTGCAAAGAATGTCAAAACTAATGAAAAATTAGTTTTCTGTTCCTGATTCCAATGATCCTTTGATTTCACTCTGCTGGCCAGCCCTTTAGTCCACCTCTGATTGGCACTTTGAGAAAGGAAATTTGGTAGAAACAGTCATCTCAGCCCGGACTGTGACCCAGGTGACCAGGGTTTAATTAGCGGCCCCAACATTGCAGGAGATAGGCAAGAATGGAAAAGGCATGGCCTGCTCAACTCTCATAGGGTAGGTGGCGGGGAACATTATGCACACATGATCTCACACATACAGTCTGATGCTTCAGCAGGGACAGAGCTGCTTGAAAGAAATGCCCCTCGGTGAAGAAGGGGTATTATTCACAGTCAGCCAATTGTGCACCTCCTACTTGTGCTTTGGAAAAAAAAGTCATGAAACAACCATGAAGACTTTCTGGATGATGCCCCCTCCTGGTTAGGCCAAACACCACTAATGGAAAACAAGTAGGCCGATTGGCTTGGAGGGGCCTGATTATTGACATGTAACAGAGGCAATGTAAAGAAAAAAAGCAGTATTTTCATAAAAAGATGCCTTTCATTAAGAATGGAAAATAATATTCCTCCTTTGTGTGTGTGTGTGTGTGTGTTTGAGGGTGTGTGTGTGTGTGTGTGTGTGTGTGTGTGTGTGTGTGTGTGTGTGTATGTGTGTGTGTGTGTGTGTGCATGTGCATCTCTGTGTGCTATCACAGTACTCAGAGTAAATGCAATCGGGAATAATGATCTTTTTTGACCTAAGATTCCTAAATCTGAGATTTTAGAGGGTGAATGGAGACTGAGCTGACAGAAAGAAAAATATGGGGCTTTAGCCCCCAAAAGAACATCATGTCCTATATTTTGTTCTGAAAGTTGTCTTATGTCAACTAGTTTTGGCGGATCATTATGTCAAAGAGAGAGAGAGAGACAGACAGAATTTCAAATTAGAAAAATCAGCTTACAACCCACGACACCCTAAGCCTCCTTCTTTGTTACTGATTTCTCTGACATGCATTCATTTCATCTCATGCTTATCATTCCATGGTACTTTTTCATTTCTGTTGAAAGGGTACCCAAATTTCACATAATTAAAAGTAGTATCATAACAAAAATAGATGCTTGGTGCAATCTGTCCATAGAATAATAAATCTGTTTATGCATCTTTGCCTGTGTGAATGTATATGTGTAGGTATGCGTGCATCTATATGTCTATATTTTGTATCACTGAGTCTGCCACCTAGAATCAGTGTACCTTTCTGGGATAGCTGTCTGCCCTACCCCTTACCTGATAATCTGTTTGCGACACTCGATTGCCTTCCATCTTCACATTTCCCGCTTGTGATAAATAATCCATTTGCGATTGTCTTCTTTCCCGCTCGTGGCCGGCCGGACATGACATGAGCTCACTTCCGACTGGCTCATATCCCCCTTAAAGGAGCCAACAACCTTTAAAAATACGTATGTTTTTTTTTTTTGCAATTCGTTTTCTTTTTAAATGCTACCCCCTCTTATAAGAAGTTGTACTGAAATCAGTATAGTGCGTATGCCTCACGACATCACTGCCTTGGTACTCATATATGCCCCCAACATGTAATATTTCCCTGTAGTTGTGTACATGTAGGTGTTACAGCTTAGCCCATACTGTCCCATGCGGATAGCTTGAGAGGCATGTAGGTGCTACAGAAGCTATAGGGCACTTGTACACATAAAGTAATTGCAGACCTGTACAGTATATGAGAGTACTGTTGCAAACAATATAGCATATACTGGTAGTAATGGAATGTCTTTCTCTCACCTCCCACCCCTTATCTGTAGCATAACTTATTATTGTCATGCATCAGATATGGTTTACTTTTAACATATGTTGTTCTCAAAATGTTATGCTGGGTCTTGTGTTATTGTTATTGACTACAATGGTTGCATACTAACATACCTTGATGAATTACCTATGCTGTTGGCCTTTTGCTGTAGCTGTTACTGGCATGCTATTACAATACTTACTGTTACCCCTTATATGTTTGTGTTCCATATGCTATGCAATGTTATTTTACTGGGTTATTTTCAACAACCTGGCATGATGTTATAGCTAACGTTGAAATGTTCTGTTCATTACTAACCTATGCACTTTGAAAAAAACCTCAACACCATAGCTAGACTGGGTAGGCCAGTTCCCATGGATCCACCTACCCTACCTCAATCGGCCATGACACCAGGTCCAAGCAGGTCTGAGACCCATCCTGGAGTTACCCCATCTGCTGGTCCTGCACCACCTAAGGGTAGAACTGCCTCAGAAGACAGGGCAGGTGTGGAGAAGGAGTTGTCATGAGGCATGGTGCACAGGATCATACACCAAGGGTTTGATGATCAGCTGCACCAGATTGAAGGCAGACTGGCCAACCTGGAGGGGCAGACTGGCCAGAGCACCCAGCCTCCAGCACAGCCACCTTTGGGAAGTGAAGGAGCAGTGGTGACTGCCCATGGGTAGGGAGTTCAGTCCCACTTCTGCTGTCTAGGGGCACATGGCTCTCTGATTCCATAACACCCTCTCTGTCCAAGGTGTTCACCCCCCACATGTGTCATACACCACCACTGTCTGCTGTCTTGTCTGTCTTGTCTGTTTGCAAATGCTACCTCTCCTACCCAACTTACCTCCCACACGTACCTGTATCCCTTCTTCAACATTCCAGTTTCATAGGCATCTGTCCCACAAAAAAATATCACCCCATACATATTTCTCCATTTTGTCCCCATGTACACTACCCACAATCAATCATTACAGCAATTAACCAACACAGTTATGTCACCCACACCCCTCTCTCTGGGTTGGGAGGCTCCAAATTCCAAATTGTCCACAACCTGCACAGTTGTTGCTGTACAAGAAATGGAGTTATGGTCCTTTCTTACACACATCCTGCATATCCCTACCTGCCTTTCACATTGTTTTTTCCTCCTGCTTGCCCCCATTTCACCACTTTCCTATCACACTTTTTTTCTTTTCTTTTTTTGGAAATAGAGTGGATTTAAACTGAGCTAAGGGGTGCTGTGTGTCATGCCGCATTGTGCAACCCACATAAACCTGCTTAAAACTGCTTTAATCACCTTCTGTATTTCTGACATTGTTATGCACATCAGTAAAATAATCATCCCTGTCTCAGCTCTGAAGATTATCAGATGTTTCCATAAACATATCCTGAGTATCAGTGATGCACATCAGCAAAAAAGTCACCCCAACCAAGTCTCAAACCTAAGACCCTGTCAACTACAGCATAGTGCATTAGCCCACTAGGCCACTCAGCTCTGAAGTATAGCAGCTGTTTCCATACACATATCCTGAGTGCCAGTGACACACTACTTGTACATATAATGGGAAAAAATGACAGCATATTTGGGACTATGATGCAGACACCAAACCTGTACACAGCCAAATAACTGTTGATGGATGTACGTGAGGCCTATGATAGCAGGTACAGCTGACAACTGCACAGACTGTTGCAGAATGTCCACAGTTGTGCCACCTATCTTTGGCATGGTTGTCACAAGACCTATTCTGTGTGCTGAAGTACTGGAAAGTCAGTACAGATTGAGATTAGAAAATCATGACAGACATTTCAGTGTCACACGTCATACCCATCTGAACACACATGTTCATGCCAATCCTGTGTAACAGACTGTATGTATGCACATATATCTTGCAAATGCACATGCTATAGTATTGACTCAGAACACCAATCTGTTACATTCCTAGCATACTTTACATTTTGCCACCCACAGTCCTGGCTTCCATTCCAGTCTGTCACATATCAAGGACATTAGTGAGCCCTGCAATTTTAAGCAGAACCAGCTGATGCTACTGCAGTCACTCCCACCCGTATTATCACGTCAAAGGCTTGTAGGTTAGGACACACTTCACAAATATGGATAGGTGTCCTAAATGTTGCCTATCACTCTCTGTAAGGCACTATTACATAACATATGTGCCACAGGCACATGCCTCACCTGGACTGTTATGGGTACCCTCACTCTGGCTATGCTGTGACAACAGAGCTGAAACTGCTCCCTCACTGACATATATAGCTTGCTGTCAACCAATGTGTCCACAATCCCCAGTATGACTTCTGGGCAGAAAGCAGCAGCTGCAGCCTGAAACATATCCGGCAGTATGGTCAGCTGCCTGCTATAGACCTACCATACCTCCCAAATACCTAGAACAGAGAATCCACACAACACTCATACATAAAGGGGTAGGGGGAATGGTCAGGTGACAGGAAAATGTGTCACAGTCTTCCCCCTACAAACATACACAGCTGATAGACCAGCAGCTATTGTAACATCATGCATATTCTGATGTAAATAATGTATGACACTCACATCTGTCTGTCCCCTTACTGACCTCACCCCACATTGTTAAACAGTAAACTCACACATAATCAGAAAGTCTATTCACAATGGCCAAATATAGCATGCAAAAATGTGGACATACCACAAAAATCTAAACAGTGGACAGTATTTTACCTACCCTCAGTGATGCTGTCGTATTCACACCTCAGTAATGTCCATCTCATAGGCCAGAAATAAGGCCAAAGCCTACATGAAGGCCTTAAATATAGCACTGTGTTTTCATGCCATTGGCTAATGAAAATGCAACACAGCTCTTCTAGATGCAACTAGCACGTTTGAGTCACAAATTGGCGCACAGGCAATCACCTGTTCATGAGCATTACCTACACAAGGCAAGCTGCTGCCCATGGTAAACAGGTATGTGACTTTCTTTACAAAGACAGACTGCGCTAACCTAAGCATTATATCACAGGTGTTCTGCACATAACAGAATTCCCCATGTAATGGGACACAGATGGGAAGATGCAGTCATGGGAAATAGGGGATTACAACACTAGCTCTGTAGTACATATCTTGGAATGACATGTTGCTGTTAGTCAGCTGTCCAGCACCTACAGGCTACCCGTTTGGCTCTGTCTGCTGTGACATGGATCACAGCTCTGGCCCTCTGAGTCCCTCCAGCAATGTTCAGCTCATGTACAAATGCTACTGGATTGTGTATTACACAATAGTGACAATAACTACTGGTATATACAGCTGGCATATCACATGATGTACTGTCAGTCAGCTCCTCTCAGTCTGTGAATGTCACACAGGCATAATTCAAACATTGTCCAGGTGTCCCTGACTGTTCCTGACATACTCTGGCTAGGTCACTGTGTACTCCGCACTTGTATTCCATCACCTGAGAGCTACGGCAGCAGGACCCCCAGGTTATAGCTAGTAGTAGTGGGGGGGCAGGCTCCACTTCAGCAACAGAGTGTATATATCAAGCATAGAACGTAAGGGAATGAATACAGTACCAGATATTAATGTACCATAACTGTTTTCTGAGGAGTCTGGCATGTGACAGCCAGATTCCTTACAGTCTGAGAACAACCATTACGTATTGTCCAACTGTTTGCCGGAAATCCACATTTGTCTGGCAGAGGGTCAACATATATCAGGCGCATGTACACATTCTGCAAGCATCTGTGTACTGCAGATGTCAGACTCCTACAGGGATGATACAGTACAACATGTTTGCAGTGCTGTCTGTAATTGTGCCACCATACACTTGTAGTACCACTCACCTATTTGTCAGGTGGTGGCTGTATGGCATGGTACTGGAATGTCACCCATAGGGGATACACCACAGTAGATGGCAGTGATGGGTGTGGAGACATAACAACACAGTCCATCACAGCACACAGTGCCATAACTAGTATACCTAGGGATCATAGGAGGTTACAAGGCTACTGGCCCTGAGGCCCTCATAAGCTAGCCCAGAGTTTAGCCCATGTTTATGCAAGTCAGTACCCAATCCTCCAGTCCACCAAGGACACAGGTGTTATCCCAAAGGTGTATGTCCTGTTAACCATCCAGTTATCCATGTTTTGCTTGAAAAGGGGGAAAGAGGTACTCTGCCTAATGTGGTCAGGGTGTCCATTCCACAGTTGGGTGAGTGTGTGGGGCACACATCTGACCCTCCAACAAGTTCTACTGATGTCACAGACCAGGTTGAGGGCATGTGTCCAGGCATAGGTGCCGGAAGCTGTTAAAGACTGGGGGGAGGCAGGTGACAGTGCCACTTAGTGAACTAAAAATGGTATTTTTTTTATAACTATTTGCTACCACACCATAGGTTCACTTGGAGGGCATTTTAAGTTTAGCCAATTTCCTTTTGGTGCTTGAATTAACATTTTCTGATTGGTCTTAGTTATCCCCATGACTGATAATTGTATATTAGCCCTAGTGAGAACAACTGTGATCATACCATAGATAATTAGAGGGGGCCATGTAAGGGATGCAGAATTTAGGAACTGTCTCTATCCACTAGTGGTATGAGGGGAAATCCTGGAGTACATTTTCTATTACCCATACTTAGATCCAAGTTGCATTTGAATATGGATGGATGAGCTTTGCTTTATTTTTATGGATAGTCTGTTCCGGAACAGTGGTAGCCTCTGTGATATATATCCATCCCTCCACAACATTCAGTTTAGATACCTGGACTGAATATTTCTGATGCCATTTGACTTGCTGATGTTCAGTAAGTCCATCTGTATTATGTCGTTGGATGCTTTGTATGCCAAACATGTCACCTGTAAGCACTCTGTAGGATACTGAGTATAGTAATAAATCTTTGAAGTGGTCCATGCAAGACCTATTGTTTAGGACCTATATCCTTTTAGTAAGGTATCTCTGAAGGTATTCCAATTGTTGCATGGGGCTGGACAGATACATGCCACAGTGGGCATTATAAAAAATGATTGACATAATGAGAGCTTTGTAAATGGGGACAACAACATCTCTAGATCTAGTCACAATCAATTTGTTTATAAGCTGTGCAAAATAGAAATGTTTTCTTATGACTCTGGGCACATGTTGGTCAAACGTTAGGTCACTGTACACGCAAGTTCCCAAATGCCAAACAATTGGATCAGTTCTCAGAGGGCATTGTCATGATTGTGACACAAGTTATTATTTGGGACAAACCTTCACGCATGATGGTTAAGTCATTTAGGGATTCAATAACTTATCCTAGCCTGCAGTCATCTCAAACTTAGCCGGCCAAAGCCCTTCGGTATTTCCTTTTACTTTTGAGACGTATATGCCAAACAGAAAAAGTCTCAGCACCGAACCCTGGGGACTCCATTGGTGACTGGTCTCGTCCCCTGTTTTGATCTCCTGCATCCTGTGAGCCAAGTTGGCAATGCAGCTGGTGATGTAAGTGTTTGCTCCTACATTATTCATCTTTTGTACTACACCTGAGTAGGGGATTGTGTCAAAAGGCTTGACCAGGTCAAGGTAATGTCGTGTGAACTGTTCTACCTTCATCCATTGCTTTGGTAACAATAGTAAAGCTTAAAATTTGCCCATGATTTTGAGCCTTTCACACTTTCCTCTGGGCTGTTTTCAAACACATTTTTAGGGCCATGCATACATGTATGCATTCCTTGATTCACCTTCCTTATTGTATTAAATTATATTCCTTGTATAATACAGCACACTTGTTAGACTTAAGTTAGAGCACATTTTAAATTTATTGTTTAAACATTTTTCCAGTAGGCAATGAAACAAAAATGCATTAACCAATAATGACAAAACTGCCCTGTTCAGAACATTTCCATCATAAAGGTCTACTTCCACACACAACTGCATTTTAAATGTATTGTTTTAACATTTTTCCAGTAGGCAATGAAGCAAAATGCATGCACCAATAATGACAAAACTGTCCTATTCAGAACATTTCCATGATAACAGTCTACTTCTTCACACAATATGAAAATACAGAATCACAGTAGTGTAAGCCATAGGCATGTTGTACAGCTTCTTGAACTTATTTTCAATTTGAGGGGGGGGGTGGCAAAAGGCCACAAAGCAGGGACACATTTTAAACATTGCTTGTATAATTTTGGAAAGTTGCTTGCATAAAATGTCGTGTTACCACCATGCATTTCACTGCCAAGTCTTGAACCCAGAGCACTACAGTCAGAGTAGCATACCACTAAGCTAAACCAGCAGCTTATTTTAAGATGGGAAGACAAACTTAAATGGCTATCATATCATTTAGTGAATTCAGTTCTCACGTCTCACCATAGCTCTCAACCTCTTAGCACAAAAATACAGAACAAAGCCAATAATGGGGGAATACAGCCCCAAAATAGGGACACATTTCAAATACTGATTTTATAACCTTAGAAAATTGCTAGAATAAAAGGTTTTGTTTTACCGCTCCTGAAAACCAGAGATTTAATGAGGAACAGAACAAAAATGTGAGGGATGAATTCACAAGTGATGGTGGCTAGGGACTTTAGGCTCTTTGTACCTCTACCCAAGTACAGGGTTTGAGCCTGAGTACCTCTAGCCACCAGATGTATCCTGTTGGGGGCATTTACACACACACACACACACACACACATACACACACCAGATGTAACCTGTTGGGGGCATTTACACACACACACATACACCCTGTGGTTCAATCGCAAATACAAACTTTGCATTCAGACAAAGGCAACCATGGGTAAACTCTGCATTCCCCATATCTGAACTTGAGTTATTGCCTTAGAAAGCCAGGTATGGGTAAACTCAGTACTACCCATATCTGAACTTGTGAGTAATATTCTGCAGTGACACTGCTTTAAAAATATCTTATGTTTGTAAGTCGTGTCATTGCATAATACAACAGAACTTCACTCTTCATCTATCTCCTCTTATGGCTGTGATTTTCCAGGATGGCTTGACAATGTACTGCTGATGTGTACGCTTGGGGCATGACAGTACATCAAACAAATTCAGCTCCTATTCTAGTCTACTTATATGCTAAATTCAGATTATTTTCTTTTAGTAAGTGTTGTTGTTTTAAACAAGTTTATGCACATAGTCAAAATTTAAAAAAAAAAACATAGATGACAGGAATCCTTTGAGAGCTCATGGGAGTCAGAAGGTATAAATAACAAGTTCCCTATTTACTTCAAATAAGTTCTGATAAGTTCTGTAGTGTTAACATTACAGGCAAATTAATAAAATGCTTGCAGCATATGTTTTAGTAGCAGCTTTGAAATGTGTATCACTGGGGATACCAACTCTCCAATTTAGTCATGGATCACCTTTACATAAGTAAGCAAAGTCAATCAATTTCATCTGATAGGTCACAGCAGCTAGAGTTAATACTGAAATATTGTTTGGATGTTGTAGCCAGAGTTCTTCTTTTTTTCTTCTTCTTTTAGAGGGTTCTTCACTTTACAACCTGATCAGCTCGTGTTTTACTGGAGTACTGTTAATGCTAGCGTAGTAGTTTAGTGTTTGGTGCCAGACTTCCTTCCATAATTAATTCTCAGTTTATCATGGGAATGCTGATTGCTCTGTCCAGTCAATGTGCAGGCATTTGAATGTAAATTACATAACAGAGCAATAATTAGCTAGTCTCCTAATTTACTCTGTTTGCTAAAGTTTGCACAGACCAAAGAATTATGCCATCATAAGAATTCACCTGCATGGAAATATATTTAATCTTTAAATTAGTTTAATATAATGCTCTAATGATTAGTAAGTAATATAAGCCGAGAGAACCAAGATGCATCTTTTTGGTATTCTTGCATTAGCTTACCTGAATAATGACGGGTATAGTTGCTTATGATTTATAAACAAAAAGTTCCAGAAGTACGTAAGTAAATAAATAAATAATCACATTGTGAAAATAATGCCTGTAGAGTTAATGCATCTAGGCAGACTGTCACTTTACATTTTAAGTACCACAGTTATGTTTCCAACTTGCTCTTGAAGTAACATGGCTAACCTTGCTGGCATTCATACTGAGCATTGACTAAAAATCCATGCAATGAGTGCTGATATAACAGATCCCAGTGGGAAGACTGAAAGGGTTTTTATACATGAAAGTAAAGGTCAGACCTGACGTGGTCAGATTGGAGAATGCTGTCCAGCAGGGTAAAAACAGAGGTAACACAAAGCAAAAACACATTGAATATATATACCAGAACTGCAACTGATAAATTAAACAAATCAATCAGTCACATCACGCAATCAGTGTTTTCCAAATACATATTAAATTTAACCCCAAAGAGTCAAGATCATTATACTTTAAAATAAAAATATTGTCTGTATATACTAAAAGTTGTTTTAAGCATTTTCTCTCCCTACAATTAAAATGTATTTTTTTTCTAAAACCATGACATGTAAATCATTTATTTTTTTGCAGGACAGAATGCTTTCTACAAGCATTTAAATGTTTGCACAAACTTGCAGCTGCTGGTGATAGCTTGCTGTGTTTATTATCTATCTCAGCCTAATTATAGCAGCACACTACACACACACACACACACACACACACACACACACACACACACACACACACACACACACACACACACACACACACACACACACACACACACACACACACACACACACACACACACACACACACACTCGCACACTCACACACACACACACACACACACACACACACACACACACACACACACATACACCTCTCTTAATCAGACAGTACCTTCTTCTGGTGCTCTGCATAAACACAAATGGCAGTTAGAGGAATCCATGGCTCTGGAAGAAAATAAATCCTTCTGCCCAAATGGCAGTCTGTAAAGATATCCTCGGCTCTGTGGTTGAAGAGAATAAACTGGCATAGTGCATAACAGTAATCCTGTATTCAAACAGGCATGCAGCATAACAGTATGTAAATCCCAGGCATGCGGCATACCGACACAATTGCACACGTATTTGGAATGGTTGAGAGGTTGTAAGTGCTGCAAAAGTGGGGGGTGCCCCCCCTCACTCTATGGTTCTGGCACCCATGTGTGCAGGTTAAACAGAGTGGAGCTTGACTTGCAGTTGTGCAACAGTCCCATCAGGGTGGAGTCCGTGATTGCCTTATATGCCAGACAGAGGTCACCTCTGAGGAGGCTGTATGAAACTGAGTAAAGGGATGGGCTTATAGCTTATCTGTGTAGGGTAGATGTTTGAGGCCCTGGTATTCACTGGTGAGGATCCTCTGTGGTCTCCCCAGCTGCTGCATGTGCTTTGCAAGGTATATGCCAAAAGGGCATTATACTCAATAATGGTCCTTATTAGGGGGGAATACAGGAATGTTATGAACCCCATGTCCCTGGATGACATGCTCTTATGTATGAGGTGGGCCATAAGACGTTCCATACAATGGAAGCAACATGGTGGTCAAAGGTCATGTTGCCATCAACTTGTGTGCACAACTCCCTTATGACAGATTGCATGCTTAGGATGTTGTTAGTACTGTGAAATATGTGGGGACATCACTCTCCCCAAAGGGGATGATGCTGCATTTCATGATATACAGCCTGAGGCTGTTTTTCCTGGCACCAATCATGTGCCTGCCTGAGACCCTCTTGGCGGATGCCCACATCACTAGGGGATTTGGTGACAGCACCCAGCATGCAGTCTTCTGCAAATGTGATCGGCCATAGCCCAGTGGTTGTGCCCTGCACCTTAGATGAATAAATCACACATAACAAAGGCCCAAACACAGAACACTGGGTTACACTGCTAGTTATGGGTCTACCGCTTGAAGTAGCTTCCCCTAAGTTGACAAGGTGAGTTCTGTCAGTGCACCAGTGTGCTACCCATCTGGTAACACACAGACTGACAGCTAGTTGAGAGTGTATATCTATTATTGCCAAATGGGGAATACAGGTAAAGTCTTTGGCCAGATCAAGGTAGGCAGTGTGCACTGTCTCTCCCTCATCCATGGCTTTAGTGACTGTGTCAGAGAAGTCAACCAAATATAGCAGACATGACCCCCCCCCCACTTGAAAAAGCCTAAGTGTGTGTGATCGAGTGTGTGGAGGTCACCAATGTCCTTGTTAATGAGGTGCATGATAAACTGTTCCATAGCCTTACAGATCAGCCTAGTTAAGCTGATGGGTCTGTAATGTGCCGGATTGGTGGACACTCCACCTTAGTGCAAAGGGGTGACAGTGGGTGTCCTCCGCTTAGGTGGGACAAAGGCAGTATTCAGGCTTTGGCTGAATACAATGCTTTATGGTGCTGCAGGTTCATACTTGGGGTCATGTAGGATGCATCCTGTGATGTGATTGGCTCCCATGGAGGCTGTATACCATAACTTTGAGATGGCAATGATAGCCTGTTCCCTACATATAAGGAGAAGGGGGGCAGGTACTGGGGATGTCCTGATGTACTGATGGGGGGACGGGGGTGATGCTTTCACTGACTCTGTCAGGCATCAAGTTTGCTATATCTGCAGCACTGGTATATCTGGTGTCTTGACCACCACTTCTGAGCAGATCTGAGTGCTTCCTTTGATGTTGCAGACATATGTGAAGAAGGAAATTTGATTGTCTGTAATGGATGTCACCAAAGTGGGCTTGGAGTTTGTTTTTCAGGATTGCAGTACTGCTCATATTTGCTTGTTCAGGCTAAGGTAACATTGTTTCAAATTGGGCACCTGCTCCTTTTTTGTCTCAGACAGCAGTACGTCATTCCTGTTATAGACACTACTTATTGAAGATGTCACCAAACAGTTTTCTTATCCTTGCAGAGGATGATGTGATCCTGTCAGATATACCTGACTCCATGCATCTATATAAATGCACATATAATCCTTTTGTGTATTTGTGGATATTGGTGCCAGTTCCTACAGATGGGAAAGGAGTTGTAAAGCTGTTTATACCATCCCTCAGGAGGCTTTAATCAACTTTGGAGATGTTTGTATGTCTGACCCTAGGTGGATAGGTATTGTATGAGATGGTGACTGCAAACGTGACCACTTTATGGTTTGTTTGACCACGAAGGATGATACTGTAGGTATGCTGCAGTGATTAGCCATGTTGTTTAATATCAACTGCAATGAACCATCACCTCATGTGGGGGTGGCAAATAGCTGTTCCAAGGTGTTTGCATTGACAATGTAAGGCCATGGATTACTTTTGTGAGGTATTTCTGTTTCCTTTCCAGTTGGTGCAGATGTCTGAATAGGTACGTACCAAATGGGGCATTGTACTCAATTATTGGTCTACTGACTGAGAACTACACAGACATAATGACCACCTTTTTTCTGGCTGCAATCCCTTTACCTATGAGGTGAACCATGTGCAAGGCATTTCTGATCACTGCCACTACTTGACGGTTGAAGATGAAATTGTTATCAACTTGAGTACTCAAGTCTCTCAACAAAGGTTGTGTGTTTAGGGGGCTGCCGTTGATATGGCAAACAGTGGGACTGTGTCCTTGAGGAATGGTATGATGGTACAGTTTTCCACTTTTAGCTTAATCCCAAGACCTTGGCACCCATCCATAGTTGATGTAAGACCCTGTTGCAGTGTGGTAACGTCATTTGGGGGGGTCAATGACAGACAGCACACAACTTACAGTCATCCACAACCTTGGTCAGTATCTACAAATGTGAGTGGTGGTGGTTTTCATTCATGCCTATGAACATGTGGGTTATTTAGGGGCAGCAGCTACTCACAGGGCTTCATAATGTATACATATTGCACACACATAGGCATGACAGACTAGGGTTTCCACCATATCAAATGCCCATTGTGGGACACTTTCAGTAGCAACATGAGACTTGGCAGGGCAAACCATACCCATGGCAAGTGCAAAGGACAGGACTTCACTTTCTTTGCCAATATAACAGCTTATTTGTGTAGCAGTTGTCTAGATTATGCTATTTCTCATTACATTTAGGCATTTCTGGTGTAAAGTGACTGTTTTATGCAACTATTAGACAAATGTAGGGATTGTTTGTTGTCCTATACTCTTAGGACTTATGTATTGTTTTCACAGGACACACCTGGCCAAACATGAACAGCAACCTGCACAGTGGGTGAGGTGGTGATCTGAACACAGTTACACTGCTGCAAGGGGATATACGTACACACACACACACACACACACACACACACACACACACACACACACACACACACATACACACACACACTGGCTGATGTGAAATTAGAACCCCTACCTACCTACACACTACAGCTCACCATACTAATTGTATGCACCACTGATTACAATTGTTGTACAAGTGCTGCAGCACTATATCACTCTATGCCTTTCTGTGTCTCTCACTCTCTCTCTTCCCCTCTCTCTCTTTATATATATATATATATATGTGTGTGTGTGTGTGTGTGTGTGTGTGTGTGTGTGTGTGTGTGTGTGTGTGTGTGTGTGTGTGTATAGAAAACTCTACAGATCCATATATATCTTATATATGCCACTTACTGATAGATAAAGGTAATCATGTCTGATGGCGACAGGGAGAGACAGTTAGGTATACATAGCTGTCTGTATGCACAGAGATATATGGACATTTCAGTTCAATAGACAGATGTGGCTTCAGACTTGTGCAGAAATTAGCTAAGTGTAGGAGCATGCCCAGTGTAAACATCAGTTCTTACAAGGGGACTCCAGGCCAGACCTACCTGTACTCCAGTCCGGGATTTTGTGTGCTACAGCCAATTGGCTGCTGAACCTTATTACAGTCCAGCACCTTCCTGACATAATGCCCAAGGGATTTCCTGGCTATGTGCTGTCCATAATATCTGACATATCTAGGGTGTGTACAGAATGTATTACAATGCACAGGGTTTTGCATCATATGTCTGGTACATTTTACAAAACAATGTGATTTCCTGGTACATCAGTGGCAAATCATTATAGATTGATGTGAGGAACCGCTGACAGACATTTGTGTTACTGATTCCATACACTGCCAGGATCCCATGCGACTGCATGAACTCTTCTATTCTGTACTTTCTTCATTTGTCTGCCAGTAGTTTCTTCTTCTCCTTATATGTGGGCCTTTGTTCCAACCTGATCCAGTTCCTGGCTTTGTCCGCAGTTGCTGCTCTATGTAGTTGTAGGTATGCTGTTACTGTGGTATGAGATGTAACACCACACATAGGGTTACAGACTTCACACCTCTGACTGTACCTGCTTTGCAGGATGTCCATCATTGCACCCCACCTCATATGTCTGCTCGGATCCTCAGACAGTTTGTGTTGTAGTGTTATTATAAGGCTACATGGTGCCCATACCTCTAAAACTCTTAGAGCCAGAAATCTGGACAAAGCAATATATAAAAGTGAGATGCAGGACCAAACATAGGGACAGATTTTAAATATTGCTCTTACAAACTTAGACAGTTGGTAGAATAACAGGTTTTGTATTAGCATGTATCGTCTGATGGGTATGAAGTCTGAAACTCAACTGTCTGTCATTATTTTCTCAAGTCAGCCTTTATTGATTTGAGACTAGTTTGCCAGAAAACTGCAATGTTTTGAAAAACAGACCATAAATATGAGGCAAAAATGTGGACATTCTGCGACACTCTGTAAATTTTAGGGGTATGATGGTGCCCACTGACTTGTTGTAAGTACTGACACAGTTATGTGATGGTATTTACATCCTGGTGCTATACTGACTTGTTACAACCTGCTGTTCTACTAACCACCATCTAGGTTACTCAGAGCTGTGTACTATCCATATCTGTGGCTCCCTCCCCCTTCATTGTCTCTGGCTTTGTCCAGCTTTCTTGCAGTAACAAATAGTGACTATGGGCAGTCTGTAGAACTCCAACTATAGGTGTAGCTCACATGCAAAATAGTAGGCGCAGCCAGTCTGGAACCATGAACAGTACCAGTCATGGTAGTGTACTTAGCCCACTAAGCCATGACAGCCACCAGATGGTGCAGTTTAATTCCTGACACTATCAACCACAGAAATACATAGCACATTGACCCCTGCATATTGTGAAAATGGAACACGTTACCAGGTTGAGTGGGACAGCCCTGGGATTGTGTGGTCTGCTGCTTTTACCATGCAAACATAATTTATTGCAGTTGTATGGAAACACGGGTGTGTTGGGGGTAGGGGACTCCAGCATTGACAGTCAAGCATCTGTCCTATGACTTTGCTGTTTGTAATTCCCTTGCATAATGCAGTGGACTTTGTTGGCTTGGGGCCTACTGCATATTATACAGCTGCCAGTATTGGGCAGAGAGTTCCTGTTGTCTCACATAGCTGTCAGTTGTCTGCAGCTATTCCAGTAGCCCACTCTATTCCCATGCATACATGTGGCAGGTCCATACATATGCTACCATAGTCTAGCACCCATACATTTGTTGTAAAGAAGGGTGACTTACTTTGTGCCTGCAGCAGTTTAGGGAACAGTGCTTCAAGGCTGACTCTGTTGGATGGATGCAATACACAGCCAATACATGGTAAGGTACAGGTTGCATGGTGTCAGTCCCTAGGTCCCTAGGGTGTTGCCTCTTTGCCAAGGCCAGGGCATACTGGGCATGCTAACATCTGCCTACAGGACAGGCTCAGGGGGTTCCTCCTTTGAGTCCCCCTGTGACCTTGGCAGTGGGGGGGGGGCTGTGTATCCCTTTCCTGTGATGTTCCTGCCACAGCTGTTTCTGCAGGATCATATTGTGTGGCATGGCACATACTGTGAACATGTGTGCACATGTGGCTGGAGAGTACTGCAGGGCTCCGCCAGATATACTGAGGCAGCAAAGCTGTGACTTGAGCAGCCCAAACACACGCTCTGTGATGTTCCTAGTTTGTGCACGTGCCTCATTACTACATTCTTCGGTAGGTCTGTGTGCACTTCTGATGGGTGTCATCATCCACAGTTCCAGTGAGTAGCCAGCATCCCCCAGTAGATGGCTGTATGAGATGTCCCCCCTAGCAAATGTCTGGTACAGCTGTGATGCATGCCAGATGTGCAAGTCGTGATAACTGCCAGGGCTGCCAGCACACACATTGATGATAATGCCCTGGGCATTGCACATGACCTGGCAGTTGATGGAGTGATACCCTTTGCGGTTGACATAGACCCTACCCTCCTCACTGTGTGGTGCTTTGATGTGCAGATGAGTGCAGTATATGGCACCCAGTACCTCAGGGTAGTGTGCTACATGGTGGAAGAGACTCATATCGCTTGCCCTCTCCTCAGGCATGTGGGGTAAATATATGTTCTCACTGGCATTTGTTTGCATGGCAGCCAGGAACTGGTGGAGTACAATGGATAAAGATGACTGTGAGGCCCCCATCATGTCCCCAGTAGGTTTTTGAAAAGTACCTGTAGCTAGCATTCTTAGAGATACACATACCTTTGTTTCCACTGAGATGAGTTCCCCTGTGTTGGCTCTGGGTCTGAGTTGAGGGAGGCAGAGTTCAGTGAGTTGTTGTAGTATGTCCCTGTCCACCCTGTAGTGCTCTACAATCTCCAGCTCATGTAGCTCCTGGAAGGTATCCTGGGCTTGAACACTCTTCTCCTTCTCAGTCTAGGCCTATTGTCAGCATTAGCATCAGCACTGACCTCAGCCTTTAGCACATACAGATGTAGCAGAGCAACAGCAGCCCCTATCATTTTGTCGGTTAAAATTCCAAAGTGTGTACTCCAATGGTGCAGAGTATGTGGGAAAAATCAGATTGAAGGGTGTATGCATACTTTATACTGGTGTGCTGCAGATGCAGCCCATGTGATTGGCTCACTGATGCGTTCCACCTGCCAGGGTTGTCATTGAGGAGTTTGAATGGGCCTGTGTCAGTGGAACAGGGCTTATCAGTCATTTATACTTGATTGGCTTGCCTAGGCTATTTCCTTTTATTTTTTTTTTTGTTTTGTTTTTTTTTAATTTCTTTCACTGCTAAGCACTGGGGTATGGCTGGCAAACCTGCAGCTCTAGTATCAACAGTGCTCAGCAGTCTGGACACACCCCCATGCACGAGCATGCTCAGTTTAGCTTAAACCAACTAAAACTCGCACTGCAGAGCTAAACACAGCTTAGCAGCACTGGACATGCCCCTCTACTTAACTGTGCTTAGCTGAGCGCAAATGGGTGCTGATGAACTCCAAAACACTTAAACACAGCATGACACACCTCCTTTTGATGTCAGCTACCTGTTCTACTACTACCTACATGGTTCTAGCCCTACCATGGGTTGTATCTGGGGACACAGTTGCCCTTTTTGCTATTCAGTAACCCCAGCTCATTTGCATACACCTACTTGAATATACCCCGAATGCTTCACTACTCTGGGACCTGCCTCCTTAGCAACCACCGAAATCTGTCATTGTATACTCTGCATGCAGGGCACTATAATACATTATTTTTGCAAATGTCTTATTTTCAGTTTTTCAACATTTTAATTTTTTTTTTTTTTGCATAACGGCATGTTTGTGCATTTCTGAATGTCACATAAATGTAATATACGTATTAAAAAATAATATTTTTTAATGTTTTGCTTTGCATTTTGGACTCACTGGCCAAAGTTTTGGCCATCTGCATGCCTACAGTGCAATATCCAACCTTCTTTTGGGCTTTTATAGCCACTGTTTTAAATTTTACATTTCTGTACACATTTTTTTTCCTTGTACATTTCTGACACCAACATGGCACCTACTCAGGTACCTTTCTGCTTATTGGATCACAGATCACCTTCATTTGCATGTGTTTTACCAGCTTATGAGGTGATTTGCATTCCACGGACACTTCTGTGTCCGGACGCTAGTGCATGCCACTATGCCTACATGGAAAATCACTCTGTGTAGGCTTTATTGAATTCTCCCTGTAGACAGATATAGATGATATACGCTTTGCAAAATACATGTGAAAAACTCTAAAGCAGAATTATTTTTTTCATATGTCTACTTTTAACTGAGTTTTGTACAATGTCTTCATACAATATAAAACTGTTTCCATAAACACTGACTTAATAATGCGCATTTTTATGTTGTAAATATCTTATCTGACAATGATGCAAGACTTGGTTGTATAGCAATATAAAAAGACTACTTTGGAATTGTTTTCAAATATTTGATGACAAAATGGGAATTGATGAATGTCACTAACAGGTGGCAATGACTTTTTTCCTGGGACTCTGTGCACTGAACATTGTTCAGATCAATGCAAAACTTACTAAACAACATAAACAAGGCCTCAGGGTAAGTTTTAAATATGTGGAAGAGTCACCAGTCTGCTTATTGATTTTTTACTTGTTTACTATTCCCATATCGGCATTTGCAACTGACCTTTGCATAATGAAACAACATCAACAAAGTGCCCCTGAGTTTTTATTATGTATTCTAGACTGTTTTTTATTATGTATTCTAGGCTGCTGCAAACTCTGTGAGAATAGGCCTTTTACATTCATTTAACTGCATACTAGTATATGCACAGAACACTGAGAAAATAAATTATTTGCAATAAACATTAAAACATTTAATGAATGTCATATTCCAAAAGTGGCAGCATTTGTTTTTGCTAGAAAACCTTTTAATCAATCTTAGTGTAAGATGAACAACATAGATAAAGCTCAGCCAAAACAAAAATGAAGCACAATTGTATCTGTTTAGAAATTGGCAAATCTTAATATAACTTTAGAAATAAATAGAAAAATATTTGGTTGATTCTGAAATTGTTTCAGGGGCATGAGTTACAAACTGGTTTTACTGTGGTTTTCTGCACCTCTTGACATTTTATATACTGACTTCCTGTGCTGACCCTTGGTTTTGCAGTAGCATAGGTCTCAGAAGTTGACAGGCCTGGGAAGTCAAACGTTTCTGCAGTAAAGAATTGCAACTAGTCCTCTTAAAGTGAATATAACTGCCACTGAGTAACCATGCAGTTTATAGTGTCTTTATATTATACTCTCTAATTATTCCTTGTTAGAAATGAATGCCTTTCAGTACCAACAAGTCCTTAAGATCAATGATGTCTGGGATTCAAAAGTGAGAAAAAAGTGTAATATTTTAATAAAAAACACAACCAACACACACACACACACACACACACACAAATATCTGGAGAAGCTTATGCTTTACTGTATGTTAATTTCTGAGATGAGCTTTTGGTACGTTATGAGAAACTGTAAATCATATGATTTAGTGTACATTACAGTTTTTAAGATAAGCAGTAGCTTCCATGCTATGCTTCTAGAGATCCATTTCCTGACATTTTCTCTACATTTTTTGTGTAAGTTAATAGAATGTGCAGTTTCATACAAAACAAATACCCAAAATCAGTCTGATTTGGATACTGTTTTGGAACTGTTTCTTTGCTGTTTTTTATGTTATTGAAGAAAGGAAAAATAACATTATATAACTGGTTTATGTGACAAAAGTATTTATTTTATCTCATAGCAAGTAATGTTAACCACCAATGTTAGTATAATATTAGGAGGATGTGGGTGCAGCCATCCTGTATAATTAGGACCAAAGTCTATCCCTTGTGCAAACTTATAAAATAGCTTTCAGATCATTTGTAGTGTTCTGATTGTTGTTTACATTTTTGTGAAAATATTTGCTTTTTGTTAGTGCTAAAATGTGTGTGCTTGTTTGCTTAACTATGTGTGTGTGTGGTGGGGGAGGTTGCGTGCATGCACACATACAAGCTCTAAGAGTGTATTATATTATTTAGGTCTCTCCCTATTAGATAATGACTACTTCCCGATGCCATAACATTAGCTTGCTTTCTTGGACAGACAAATACATTTTTGCATATGTAGTCTCATCTGCTTCAGTAACACTATTTTGAGTAAAACACAAATTTAAAGATTATGTGCAAACTGACAAAATATGAGAAGCCTACCTGTTCTCAAAATGCATTTCCTCAGTAGTTGCTTACCTTGGCTGTCTTTCTGTCTTTTAAGTTTGCCTTCACTTTTCTTTCAAGGAAGATATCGTTGAGAAGGTGCTCTCCGTAGCCATAACAGCGATTACTCTGCAGGAAGTTCAGGTTCCTTACTGATGTTCTGACATCAGGGTCAGCAATGTCTATTACCTAATCAGCAAGAGGGAGAAAGGTGTACAGAAAGAGGATTTTCAGACTAGGGCAGTTTGACTTCATTTCATCTAGTTTTCAGTTTTAGGGTTAGTAACACATTATTGGTTAATCCAATCTTCAACCCCCCTGCATTCTACATTCCTTTTATGTGGAAACAAATTTGAAGGCTGCTTCTGTTTCACTGCCACAAAAGTGCATCATGTGCAGCACAAATTACATAACTCAAGATTTTACCTAATATTTCATCTGTCCAGGACTTTTGCAGAATGTCCCTGAGTTTGCCTCATAATTTTACCCTGTCCCTCCCTGATAAAACTTGTGATTTTATAGAAAATCAGTGAGGATTAAAGTTTGATACTTTGTTTGCTGTTGTTAGTCTTTTTAGCTTTTCCCGGTTAGGGGTCACCACAGCGGAACTCCAGTCCACTAATGATTGGCAGTAGATTTTTATGGTGCTGAGTTGCCAGCCCGACGCCCAACCTTCAGCGAAGGCACGCCCATTCACGCATGTCTTTTGGAGGCCACTCGACTGCGGGGAGGACATGCAGACTCCACACAGAAGGCACTCCAGTCAAAAATCGAACAAGAGAACATCTTGCTGTGAGGCAACAACGCTTCCACTATTAATGCTAGATATTAGAGTTTTGCAGTTCATGGCTCATTTTGTCCAGAAAATGCATTCTGATGCAAATCCTGCTCCATTAATAAATGGACATACTGCATTTAGCCCATGTACAGCACTACCATGATTATTTACTTACTGAAAAAAAAAGAAGAAAGAGGCCCAGTTACTAGTGTAGGAAGAGGATTACAGTTGGATACTAATGCTAGATATTAGAGTTTTGCAGTTCATGGCTCATTTTGTCCAGAAAATGCATCTTGATGCAAATCCTACTCCATTAATAAATGGACATACTGCATTTATCCCATGTGCAACATTACCATGATGATTTACTTACTGAAAAAAAAGAAGAAAGAGGCCCAGTTACTAGTGCAGGAAGTGCAGGAAAGATCAAATTTTGCATCATCAAAGAGACTAGCATAATGACACAAAGACAGGAAGTATGATCTCTTAAGTCTATAGAGAGCCAAAATTTGTGAGCAGGAAATAACAGTAAAATGAAACAACGAATACATTGGATTTTCAGAGCAAGAAGACACACTGTTATCTCAGAATAGAGAGAAAGAGTGCAGGTAAATGCAAAAATAGTTGCTCATGATCTTTAAGTCTACGACTGTATCTAAAAAAAGTATGTTCCGGAAGTGTGAAAAATAACTCGCAGTACAGAGATTGAGTATTTTCTAAGCTCTTCCTCCAGTTATCCTTTCCTTCATCCATGCCCTTGGAGTGTGCAGCATGTTTAGATACATGTACCTGATGAGTGAAGACACCTTCTCCTCTGTAATGATGATTTAAGTCTAATTCTGTATCATGAGTTATTACCAATTATACAACGACCCCCCCATTAATATTCCAAAACGTTGTAAATCAGACTTATACTAATGGAAAAAGGTCCGGTCGCCTGGACTTTTTCCATTAGTATGTCGTTTTTTTTTACAGCAACAGAGAACGCAAGATCTTCATTGCTTTCTAGAAACTGTCTTGCTATGATAAAGAAGTTTAACATAGCGAGACAGCTTTAAAATAACAGAGATCTTCCTTTCTCCATTGCTTTTTTTAAAGCTGTCTCGCTATGTTAAATGGGTTTAACATAGTGAGACAGCTTTAAAAAAAAGCAACGGAATTCTCCATTGCTTTTTATAAAGCTGTCTCGCTATGTTAAACTCCTTTAACATAGTGAGACACTTTGTAGAAAGCAACGGAGATCTTGCTTTCTCCATTGCTTCCACCCACAGCTCTGATGTACTACGTAAGCATACGCATGCACAATACATCAGAATTGCCACGGAATACCAAACATCTGCGGAAGGGCAGCACGGAGGCATTATACAATGCCATTATTTAAGAAACGTAAGTATTTTTTTCTTAAATAATGTCATTGTATAATAGCAATAACCCATTTCTGGGTGTGTGTAATGCTTGATTTACCCACGGTTGTCTTTGTTTGGCCACTCGGGCTTCGCCCTCATGACCAAACCACACCAACTGTGGGTAACTCCTGCATTACCCACACCCAGGCGTGGGTTATTGCTTAAATCATCTACATGAAGCCGAAAGGAATTGCGCACTGTTTTATAAGGCAGGACCCAGTCAACGTATTACTTAAAGTATCTGAGGGCAGAATGACACATTAATAAGGGTTGATAATAATAGTGTGTATCCTAGTGTCATAGAAATGTCTTCTTCTCATGTTTGGTGATACCAAATAATTTGGGGGAAGTTTCATTTCAGTTGTATATAAAAATATCATGCATGCAATACCAGCTTACAAGAATAGCTCAAACAGCAAAAATAGATGTAGGAGGTACATTTTGGGCTTTCAGAAAAGTGACATCCATTGTGTTAAATGAGTTAAGGGATTTGGATGTAATGTAAAAATGAGCCTTTGATAATCCTCTATCGATGTTTCAAGTACAAAAAAACAAAAATTAAAAAAAAAATAGGTCAGATTCATAAGGGTTACAACAAAGTATACACTATTTGTTCATTTGCTGTAATCTTTCTGAGTAAATAGACTGCACTAGAATTGTGGAAGGGATATTCTAGAATTTAGAAACTGTACACTTTGTAGTAAAGTTTATGAATCCTGCCTATGTATGTTTTAAAATATATTAACAAATAGTATATTTCTACAAGAGCAATACAGCAGTAAAGCATACTTTATGGATATATGTATGAAAGAATATGTGGATGGTCATCTTCTGTTTTGTCATGCTCTGACTCATCAAACTTATTTTGTTGAGACCAGTTCTATCAACAGAGAAGACCATGAAAGACATAGACTTGCTGCCAATTTGAACTCATTTCATTTCCCTAAAATGGGTCCAAGGAATTTTTTTCACACTGCATGACACAGTGTTAGTCACATTGATGAAACCTTCCCTCAGATTCAGAAATAAGGGCTGTGGACGTGTAAACTGTCTAATGCAGGGAGGTGCAGTTTACACAGTCAATGAAACATGATTCGTAGACAAGTTTAGCTGCAATGAGAAAGTTCTCATTACTGGCTAATTTGCATGTCTCTGAATTGCCCATAATTACTGCCAGTGCTAAACTACACCTTTGTGTGGTAATTATTCATCATTTTGACACAACAGCCTCCATTAGTCACTCTTCCAAACACATTCAAGCACTCACACACACACACACACACACACACACACACACACACACACACACACACACGAGTACATGCACAGACTCTCAGTCCCCTACCAACCTCCCTTCTGTGACCACCAAGGCAGACACACACACGCACACACACACACACACACCGTCATCCAACACAATTAATTCTCTTGCAAATTCACGCACACACACACACACACACACACACACACACACACACACACACACACACACACACAAAAAACACCCCACCACTATTGCTATGCTCAACTTTACTAAACTTACCTGCAACACAGTCTCTTCCTGCTACATGTAGTGGGGGGATGCAGAATTGTGGGATTTTGGCCATGTTTATTATAGCTAACATTAACCAATTTCCAGAATCTCTCATCATAATATACCATGGTAATCAAGATGATTCTTCTGTCCATGTAAAATCACTGCTGTGGTCCTGTCTCTGCATCAGAAAGGGTTATCATTGGGATTGTCCACTTGTGTCAGGACTAAACTTGTGGTAAAATTTTAAAAAATCACAAGGCTTATACATTAGTGTATATGTGTGCGCGAGTGTGTGTGTGTGTGTGGGGGGGTGCATCTTATGATAGAGCTAGCCTGTCAGGGACAGTGCCTGTATGTGTGTGCAAATCCTGAAAATCAGCACATCCTGTGACAGACTTGACATGTCAGGGATAGTGTCAGAGTGTGTGTGTGTGTGTGTGTGTGTGTGTGTGTGTGTGTGTGTGTGTGTGTGTGTGTGTGTGTGTGTGTGTGTGTGTGTGTGTGTGTGTGTGTGTGTGTGTGTGTGAATAATGTCAACAATTTTTATCTGTGGGTATACAGTATTGTTAAGAACATATATAACTCTTCTGGATAATAGCAAAAACAAAAACAAAAAAAAGCTAACAAGTCATCTTTTAAAAATAAGTCATAAAATGGATCACTGATATCCAGACCCTCAGAGCTTGTATAAGTGTCCCAAAACGTCACCTAGTCTAAAACTGGATCTTTTCAGAAGCATGCACAGAAGGTTGCTGTAACATTTGCTGGTTGCTGAGGATGACATGGTCAATAGTTCTTTTTTTTTTCTCACAGTCAAACCTCACATGTATGCACATATTACTGCTATGCATTTTGAGGGTTGCTGAGGACAATGTGGTATTTTTCATCTTTCATTACAAACCTCAGTTGTGTGCAGAGAAGGTTCTTAATAGTTTGATGATTGGGTATATTTTGGTCATTGTTGTTTTAACATTCTTTACAAACCTCAGATGTATGCAAACAAGATGTCTATAGCTTGTCTAGAAGCAGTGTACTATCTAGAAACACCAAGTCAGAAATCAGAATACATAACTGTGATTGTTTTTTATTTTCCTAAGGTTTTTCTCAGTCAAATGTCAAATGCATATACAGGCAGCTGGTTGTCAGAGTTAGAGTAAAAAAGGCATGCTGTTTAAATTTGTAGTAGTCTGACAGCAGCAGATTGAAATACTTTACTGTGTTCTATTTGTTTTTCAGCTTTGTATCAATATGACTTAAGTAGTACACAGTGTCTTTCTTTTGGGATAGGTGTAAGGTGGCATGCTGTCTGTGTGTGTGTGTGTGTGTGTGTGTGTGTGTGTGTGTGTGTGTGTGTGTGTGTGTGTGTGTGTGTGTGTGTGTGGGGGTCTAATTTCATTCACTGAAAACTCAGTTCAATGAATTTCAATTCACCCTCAAAAAATTGTTGAAAGTTCAATACATCTGGGCATATAAAATGCATCTGCCCTTTTCCCCACTGTAGCATGATCCTGGAGTTAGTATATATAGTTAGGGGGGGTAGGGGGAACAGTCCTTCACATTGAAGTGTCTAGCCCCCCACCTACTTAGCTTTTATATTTATGAATCTCATTTCACTGAAAGATAACAATATAAAACCAAAAGTAGGTAGGGGGCTATGCCCCCACACCACCCCAACTATATATACTAACTTCAGGATTGCACTACAGTGGGGAAAAGGGCATATACATTTTATTTGCCCTTGGAATTCTGGATACTGGCAAAGGTCACCCCTATAGTGCCTTTTTTAGGCAAGGTTCAAATGACAAATTCATCACTGTAGCAGGTACAAGCAAGCAAAATCTGAGAGTAATGCTACTTAATACTAGAAGTCTAAACCTCAAAATGCACTCACTCAAGGCACTCCTTAAAATGGAGAACATTGACATCTGTGCAGTGACAGAGACCTGGTTTAAAGTTCCAGAGAGCACCCCTGCATTACCAGGCTATACTTCATACCACACCTTTCGGCCACCAAACCCGGACTGAAACACTAAAGGTGGAGGCGTGTCCATATTCATTAAGGATATCCACACCTCCAAGCTAGTTGCTCATTATAATGCATCTGAGATTATCCAAGTTCAACTAACTCTGGGCAAAACCAATGCAGATTGTAGCTTGCTACAGACCCCCCACCATGCCCCAGGATTCCCACTCCTCTTTTCTTGATACACTGAAAAATATTAAGGTACAACCCAACACTCTAATAATGGGTGATTTAAACTACCCTACAATTAACTGGGAATACTACTCATGTACCAACTCTTTTGCTCAACATTTTCTGGAAATAATCAATTCCAATGTCTTGGATCAACTTATCCATACCCCCATCAGGGGCAGCAATATCCTAAACCTGGTCATCACCAACATGGGTGACCGGTGTTCACCACCAGAGGTCAGCTGCTTGTTGGTCAGATCCGACCACAAGCTAATCACCCTAGACATCCACATCCCGCTCCTACCCTCCATTAGAAAAACAACCATAAAAAATGTCTCCAAAGCCAGCTTCACGCTTCTTAAGACAGAAGTGGCAGACGTCACGACACCCATGCAGATGGACAATAGAGGTACGACTGCTGAAACCTACACATATGCACTTTATAAGCACTTACACGAGTGCATGGATCATGCTATCCCTAACAGAACCAAGATGCTATCCACCAAGAAAAGGAAGGTCTTCTGCCATAAACAAACTCCACAACAGAAGAAAGAAACTGTTGCATAAAAGAGTAAAATCCCATGATTGGAGGAACTCCCTGGTCAGCCTCAGTAAGAAGCTGAAATCCCTCATAAAATCCTCCAAAGCTAGTTATATAAACAAAATTGCCACTGATTCTAAAGACAACCACAAAGCATTCTATAGTTATGTCAAGAACTCAATGGCAACACTCAGATCTCCTCTGAGTTACAGCACAAAAAAAAGGGTTTTCATCCAGGAAAAAAGAGGTCCTTGTTCCCCTCTACTCGTCACTCATTAGACCCATTATAGAGTACAATGCCTTTTGGAATGTACCTCACAAGACATCTGCAGCAGTTGGAAAGGCCACAGAAGTACCTCACAAAGAGGATTACTGGCCCCAAACAAATGCCCTACACTGACCACCTCAAAAAACTCCAGCTTTACTCCATAGCATATTGCCTACTCCGAAGTGATCTCTGCCTAACATATAAAGCTATGTCAAACCCAGAGCTGTTGGACATGCTACACCTAAAGAAATCCCAATCCCTCCGAGCTACACGCTCTAGGGACCTAAACCTTGTCACCACAATAAACAGAACATGCTGGAGGGATAGATTCCTGTCCCAGAGACTTCCTATACTCTGGAACAAGCTACCCATCTATGTCAAGCAAAGTTCTTCATTAGCACTCTTCAAGAAAAATCTTGATAAGTGGATGGGAAATTGGAAATGCACCCCGGGGATCACTTCTGTGTCTCTGCTTGACAGTGGCACAGGAAATTAACTTTCTTGGGTGACGTAAGCCATGGAACCTTGCTGGCTAGGCTTACATAGGCCCTTGGGCCGATAGCCTAGTACCTACCTATGAACCTATGAACCTATGGCACTAAATATACAGAACTAACTGATATTGCCAACATCCTGGCAAATAGGTTCAGTGCTAACTTTACCCCTCTCTCACTCCCTAAAGGGCCCATCTTTATACCGGAAGAATGCAAAGTTCCTGTAATCATGGCTGCACAGGTAAAAACCTCACTCTCCAAAGCCAAGAACACAGCATCCATGGGACCTGACAACATCCCAGGCTGCCTTCTACATGAACTACAGAATGAACTGGCACCCCACCTAAGTACCATGTTCAATCATAGCCTCACCTCAGGCTTTGTGCCCATTGAATGGCACACCACAACGGTTATCCCACTCCACAAAGGGGGGGCCACAACAGACCCCGGGAACTACTGCCCCATTAGCCTGATGAGCCTGGTCTGCAGGGCCATAGAACGTAGCATCATGGAACTCATAAACAAAGACATTGGAGATCTCCAAACTCTGGACTCCATACAGTTCGGGTTTGTAAAAGGAAGATCATGTCTCCTAAACCTGATAGACTTCTTTGAAGTAGACACCAAAGCAATAGATGAGGGTAAGGTGGTTCACACAGCCTATCTAGATCTTACCAAGGCATTCAACACCATCCCCCACACTGGAATTATAGATAAACTCACTAAACTAGGTATAAATCCCTATGTCACAAGATGGGTTGACAACTGGCTTACTGACAGAACCCACACTGTGAAAGTAGCAAACTCCAAATCAGATTTCAGACCAATGACAAGTGGAGTACCACAGGGTTCAGTCTTGGGTCCTCTCCTGTTTGGTATCTACTTCTCTGAAGTACAGGCTAACACAGATGGTCTTTGGCTAACTAAATTTGCAGATGACTGCAAACTAGGAGCCATAATTGAAACACCTAATGATGTGGACATCCTACAAAAGAGCCTCACTGAGACAGATGCCTGGTGTCAAACCATAGTCTCAAGCTCAATGTCAAAAAGTGCACTGTCATCCCCTTTGGTAAAAACTCTGTACTCATGAACTACCATATAGGCAGTAGTCTACTTAACACCGAAAGTGTGATAAGAGACCTTGGGACACAGGTGGACAGTAGTCTCTGCTTTAATAATCACATTGCCACAGTGGTCAGGAAATCCTTCTACGTGTCACACCTCATCACAAAAAGTTTCTCATTCAGGAAAAAAGAGGTCATTGTTCCCCTCTACTCATCACTCATTAGACCCATTATAGAGTACAACGCCCCTTTTGGTATATACCTTACAAGACATCTGCAACAACTGGAAAGGCTGCAAAAATACCTCACAAAGAGGATTACTGGCCTCAAACAGATGCCTTACTCAGACCGACTCAAAAAACTCCAGCTTTACTCCGTCACATATCACCTACTCAGATGTGATCTCTGCCTAACATACAAAGCTATGTCAAACCCAGAGCTGTTGGACATGCTCCAGTTAAAGAAATCCCAATCCTTCTGAGCTACACGCTCTAGGGACCTAAACCTTGTCACCACAATAAACAGAACATGCTGGAGAGATAGACTTCCCATACTCTGGAACAGACTACCTATCTATGTCAAACAGAGCTCCTCATTAGCACTCTTCAAGAAAAATCTTGATGATTGGAGGGGTAATAGGAAATTCACCCCGGGGATCACTTCTGTGGTTCTGCTTGACAGGGGCACAGGAAAATAATTTTCATGGGTGGCGAAAGCCAGGTTACCTTTTTGGCTAGACTTGTATAGGTCCTAGGGCCAATAGCCTAGTACCTACCTATGAAACTATGAACCTATGAACTGTACTTGCATTCAGTGAAATGTGCTTCAGTGAAATGAGTTTTCAGTGATTTGAACTTTCAGCGATTTGGTGTGAGTGTTTTGAAATTCAGTGAAATGAGTTTTCAGTGAATCAAAGTAGACCTATATATATATATATATATATATATATATATATATATATATATATATATGCTAATGGCTTTCTATGAAGGAGTGGAAAGGGAATGTCAGACACTTCTTTGAGTTTAAAGTATTGTAACGCTATTGAATCAATATATGAAGAGGATGCATCACTAGTAAAGAACCCCACTGCAGCTTCTTAAAAGTGGGGTGTGAGTAATGGCAGATGTCAGAGATGTGGTCAGGAGTTAGCATGAAGTATATATGTGTTTTGAAAATGTGATGAGGTGAGGCCTCTTTGGAATGAAGTAACAGGATAATGAGAAAACATAGTTGGTCTGAGATAGGAGCCAGGATGGGGGGAAGATAAGCACGGAGGACATGTACTCATTGGGGAAGAAGTAGGCAGCAGGAGGGCACCACAAACCCCTTCACCAAAGGTTCCGTTTCACCTAAGACATGCTCTGATTGTTCTGACTGGCTTTAGTGATTTTGTGGTTGGTTTATTTTCAGCAACACTGTGTCAGGAAGGCACCACAAAGCCCTTCACCGAGGGCTCCATTTCACCTAAGACAAGTTCTGGTTGTTCTGACTGGCTTTAGTGCTTTTGTGGTTGGTTTATCTTCCGCAGCACTGTGGCAGGAGGGCACCACAAAGCTCTTCACCAAGGGCTCCAGTTCACCTAAGACAGGCTCTGATTGTTGTGATTTGCTTTAATGCTTTTGTGGTTGGTTTATTTTCAGCAGCACTGTGTCAGGAGGGCATCACAATACCCTTCACCAAAGGCTCCATTTCACCTAAGACAGGCTCTGATTGTTGTGACTGGCTTTAGTGCTTTTGTGGTTGGTTTATTTTCAGTAATACTATGTCAGGAGGGCACCACAATGCTTTTCACCAAAGGCTCCATTTCACCTAAGACAGGCTGTGATTGTTCTGACTGGCTTTAGTGCTTTTGTGGTTGGTTTATTTTCAGCAGCACTGTGTCAGGAAGGCACCACAAAGCCCTTCACCAAGGGCTCCAGTTCACCTAAGACAGACTCTGATTGTTGTGACTTGCTTTAATGCTTTTGTGGTTGGTTTATTTTCAGCAGCACTGTGTCAGGAGGGCATCACAACACCCTTCACCAAAGGCTCCATTTCACCTAAGACAGGCTCTGGTTGTTGTGACTGGCTTTAGTGCTTTTGTGGTTGGTTTATTTTTAGTAATACTATGTCAGGAGGGCACTACAACACCCTTCACCAAAGGCTCCATTTCACCTAAGACAGGCTCTGATAGTTGTGACTGGCTTTAATGCCTGTGTGGTTGGTTTATTTTCAGTAGCACTGTGTGTCTTTGCCTTTCTTCAAGTGGAAACATGCCACTACCACTAGGGGTGTGACTATTTTGTTTATACTTGATCACTTTTGAGATGACTGTGGTATGAGTGTTGCTGTGTGTAGCATAATTTTTCATGTCATGAACAGCCTACATTTTCAAATTGTACGATAAGGTAAATCTGCCGGTTCCTGTTCATGTGTTTGCTGTAAATTGCTAGCCCTTTTCAAATTTTGTGTAGTGTTTTTGTGTTTAGCTTGCTTTTGGCAGCATTATCCAGCTTTACCCTTGTTCAAGCACAGGTATGCCACACTCTGCTCCAAGCACTACTACTTCAATCCACAGCTGATTGCTAATATATGCCTAGTTAGACTGCCCCATTAGGAGCTTTATAAAATAGTCTTTACTTTTTTACATCCGAGTTCTTGCCACATCATTGTATTTGACAAAACCTACAATGCAGTCTTTGTTAAGTAGATTGAAACAGAACGTTAATAAAGGCCTACTGTACTAGCAAAATGGTTTCTGTGACTTTGACACAGTCCAATTTCATTTTCTGGATTGTCCATTTTTTCATTTTCTTTTTTCACTGCCATCATTTAAGCTTCCTATTAACATGTTGCTTTCAAGTCTTTCTCCACATTTAAATCAAAAGAAAAAGTCAATATAAAGGAATATGTGAATACACACACACACTCACACACACACACACACACACACACACACACACACACACACACACACACACACACACACACACACACACACACACACACACACACACACACACACACACACACACACACACACACACACACACACACACACACACACACACACACACACACACACACACACACACACACACACATACATACACACACACACACACATACACACACACATATACATACACACACACACACATACACACACACACACACACACACACACACACACACACACACACACACACACACACACACACACACACACACACACACACACACACACACACACACACGCACACACACACACATGCACATACACACACACACATACATATACACACACACACGCACACACACACACACACACACACACACACACACACACACACACACACACTCAGACACACATACACACATACACACAGCAAAAATATCATTTGCACATCTGTAAAAACCTTGCATAACAAACATTGACAGAGGTCATGTACTTACAGAAACAATGACAAAAACAAGAACAACATGCCGCTGTCATATTCACAGAGAGAAGCAAATACACTCCTGAAGTTCTGTAAAGTCTTGTATTGTAGACAAGGGAATATTATACACCTGGACCACACCTCTCAGCTGAAGAGATTTTCGCAGAATGTCCAGACTTTTGCAACATATTTTTGGTCCTTTTTTTTTTTTTTTTTTATAAAATTCTGGTTTTCTGACAAATTAGTGGTTCATTAAAGATTGAAGTTAGAAAATAATGACAGACATTTGAGTTTCAGACTTCATACCCTTCAGAAAATTCATGCTCATGCACAACCTGTTATTCTATCAATTTTCTAAGTTTGTAAGAGCAATATTTAAAAAGTGTCCCTATTTTTGGGCCTTTATCCCACTTTTATTTATGGCTTTGTCCAGCCTTCTTGCTCTAAAAGTTTGAGAGGTATGACCTGGATCAGTTTTTAAAACATCCTGTGCATTCTTTCAGTTAATGGTACTTGCAAAGCCCTGCATGTCAAAAAGAAAACTGAAAAACAAGCTGCAACACATCCACCATACAACAGGGTATAGATTCCAAATAGTGCATTTATTTTGGTACGTCGGCCTTTCGCCTTCTAAGGAATAAATTGACATTAATATACATCTGCTCAAATGCTGACAATTACATAATAACTCAATTACTACAAATTAAAGAAGGATATCTTAACTTGGTTAGGCAATTAATTTTTGATAACATTAACTATGAACAACTGCCTATTAATCTGGTACGGAAATTTAACAGCAAATTATCTGATTTGTGAGAGAGAGGGGAAAGATTAAGCTTTCTAGCAAGTAAAGATGTTAAAAAGCTGTTAGTTAAGGAACCAAAGGATCCCAAAAGTTATGCCATTCCTAAAATCACAAGGATATGATGAATCCCCTGGGAGACCTATAGCATCTATGACTGGTTCGTATTTGAAGTATGTGGGTTTATTTTTGGATTATCATTTCAAGAAGTACTTGAATAAAGTACCTTCCCACATAAAAAAATGCTGGAGAACTTTGTCAGGGGTTGAAGGAGGTTAGATAGCAGGATGAATACTTCTGGGATACTATTGATGTTAGGTCACTTTATGCTAATATAGATATGATACCTCACGAAACTTCCAAACAAACAAATGGAAATAGGCGTAAAAGGGCAAAATAATAAACAACAAACAGCTAAAAACACAGAAGTCATTTTGTGTTTTTAGTCGTTCATTTTTTATTATTATTTATTAATATAGATATGAGATGGGACCTGGAAACTATATACAGGATCATGGGTGAGGGACCCAGAACCTCCTTTTTACTGTCGATTTTAGAATTTTACCTCAGTCATAACTATTTCAGATGGGATAACACATTTTTCTTATAGAAGAGTGGTACAGTTATGGTGGCAGCTTTTGCCCCTACTTATGCTGTAATATATATGGGTGATTTTGAAAATCAGTTCATGTATCCTACTAAATAGTTCTCACAAAATGTGATTTATTATAAAAGATATATTGATGACTTGATTTTAATCTGCAGGCGTGAGCAACAAGAATTTTTGTGGTTTGTGGCGTGCTTAAATAGCACTTCCTAAGGTTTAAAAATTTCATGTCAGATTAGTTCTGTTGGTGTTTAACTTCTTGGATGTGGAATTGTATGTAGATAAAAATTCTGAAATCCAATATAAACCTTATAGGAAACTCACCTCTGTGAATAATTTTTTGCATGCAGATAGCATGCACCCACCACACTTAATTAGGTCCCTATCTTTTGGTGAATTCAAAAGAATTCTCCAGAATACTTCTCAGGAAGGACTTAAAGAATGTTCTTTGGATGAGGTGTATGATAGGTTAAGTACACGGGGGTATTCCCATGAGTTACTGGTGACAGCTCAGCAGAATGCATTGAGAAATGATAACTGACATAAACAGGTTGTTCACATAAAATATTTTTCAGAAAAGGGAAGATAATGAACAAAAGAGATTGTTCTTTGTGACTAAATATTCCCCCTTTTCAAACATTTTGGAGAGAATTGTTATAGAAAATTGGGATTTGGTATCACAGGATGTCAATGTGGGACACCTCTTTTCTAGATATGTGACTTTTTCCTATGGGAGGTATAACAACTTAAAGGAAATACTGGGTGGGGATGGGGTTGTGATAGCACACAGAGCATGGGTACACGAGTTTGTGGTCAATGTTCAGTATGTTGCAAGGTCAAGGATTTAAATGGGTGGAAGATCAATGGTAGGCTTTACAGGGCTATGGAAGCTTTTAATTGTAATTCCCATGGTGTGGTGTACATTATTGGATATGGTTGCCAACAAACCAAATGATATGTTGGTCAAACAAAAAGAAAATATAAGGAGAGAATTATGGAGCACCTAGTGGCTGTTAGAAAATGTAATAATGATAGCTCTGTGGGACACCATTTGACTTCTGTGCATGGGGGCTCTGCTAATAGTTTGTTTTTTAGTGTGCTTGCATGACCCATTTTAAATTTGGGGGTAGTTTTAAAGACACACTTAATAGATTAGAATGTAGAATGATTTTGAAATTTAGAACACTTTCCCCTAGAGGCATGAATATTGACAGCAATATAACATTATAATATATTTATTTAATGGTTTGAAATCTCTGAAATGAAACAATGAATTTTACTGTTTTTGGAATATTTACAAACTTGTCACTTGAACATAAGGAGTATGGCAATATTTTGTCTATGTTTTTTGATTATGTCTTTGTTTATGCTGAAATTAGGTATTCGTGCCTTTAAATATAAAAGGGGAATGACCAGCTCTTAATAGTATTAATTTGTAGTAACTGAATTATTATGTAATTGTTAGCATTTGAGCATATATATATTGGGTACATTCTTAATGTCAATTTATTCCTTAGAAGGTGAAAGGCCGAGGTACCAGAATAAACATACTGTTTGGAATCTATACCCTGGTGTCTGGTGGATGTGTTGCAGCTTGTTTTTTTGTTTTGTTTTTGAATTTGCAGTATTGGTTTATAGTCAAAGCCCTGCATATCTCCTGATTAAAAGTGAAATAAGATGCAATAATGAGACATTAAGTTAAGGTATGCACACAAAATCCCAACTGAAGCTTGGTAATGAGAGTTCTGTCAAGAGTTTTGTAAACTCAGAAATCATGATTCATATGTAAGTTCAGCATTTCAGGATTAGAAATGCACTCCCACAATTTCAATTAAGGCATTCTTTGAAGTTGAGAATAATAACAGAGGCAAAGCAGCACCTGCTTGTGATTTTTTCTGTTAGTAGATGCATACTAGGCTGACAGACACTTGGGCCTTTATAAGCCAAGTCAAGCATCCCAGTTGTATCTCACAAGTTTATTTTAAGGAGTATATGTAAGCTAGGACAATATTTATAGGCTGGCTCTGTCCATTAGAGAAGTAGATGCTAAACCCAGGGTGTATTTCTTATTTCCCATCCACTGGTCCAGGTTTCTCTTGAATGGGATTAGGGAAGACCGCTGCTTTACATGAATGAGTAGCCTATTACAGAGAAGGGGAATTCTCCAAGTCACATATCTGTCCCTCCAACATGTTCTATTTATGTTGCAAACAAACTTTAAATCCCTAGATTGAGTAATTCTGATGCTATTCATTCTGTGGATATAAAAAAGTTCCATCAGAGTGGGATCCAAGGGTGCCTTGTATATCAGGCAAAGATCACCTCTCAACAGTCTGTAGGAAACAAAGTACAGAGATATGGCTTTGAGGCGATCTGCCTAGGACATGCTGTTTACACCCTGTATTTTTTTTGCGAAGAACCTCTGCTGACTTTCCAATTGTTGCATGTGCCTGGTCAGGTGCATATCAATGGGGGCATTGTACTCAATATCAGGCCTTATGGGGGCCTAATACAGTGAAATGATGACTTCCTTGGACCTATATGCCATGCCCTTAAAAGTTGAGCAACATTGAATGATTTCTGTACTACCTTAGACACACGCTGGTCAAAAGCCAGGCTACTGTTAACATACGTACACAAATCCCTGACTACTGATTCTACTCTTGAGGTGTATTATTGTCGAGGTAATTTCCTAGGATGGCTGAATTCTCAAAGGGTCCTGTTATGCATTTCTTGGCATTGAGTTTTAAGGCATGGCTTTGGCACCAGTCATTTCTCTGTGTTAGTCTTTCTTGTAGGATGTTTGTGTCTTGTGAGAATTCTATGACTGCTCCGAGTTTGTAGTCATCTGCAAACTTGGCCAGCCAGAAGCCCTTGAAATTGGTCTTGTCTTCTGTGAAGTACATGCCAAACAAATTGGATCAAGCACAGAGCCTGGAAGGATTCCATTAGTAACCAGCTTCTTGGTGGAAGTGGTTTCCCCTAGCCTTACTTTCTGGGTCCTATCTAAAAGTCAGCTGTCTGCCCAGCATGTGACATGACATAGGGGTTTATGCCAATATCCATGAATTTGTTTACAAAGCCCAAGTGAAGTATTGTATCAAATGCCTTAGCCAGGTCAAGTTAGGCAGTATATACCATTGTGTTCTCATCCATTCCATGGGGAACTTCTCAAAGATATCTGCCAGGTTGAGTAGGTATGATCTGCCCTTGATAAAACCAAACTGGGTTGGATCTAGTATTTGAAGGTTTTGTTTGTCCTTGTTAATCATTTCCATGATAATTATTTCCATGAATTTGCATATAAGGTTAGTCAGATGTATGGGTCTTTAATTCCTGGGGTCCATTGATTACCTGCCCTTGTGCAGAGGGACAACCACTGCAGTTCTTCATTTGTGTGACACAAAGCCTGCCTTGAGCCTATGGTTAAACATTGACTCCAGTGGTCCCGATAGATCAGGTTTTAGGCTATTTATGAGGAATACAGGGATATTCTAGGACCTATTCCCTACTGATAGTTGGGGGGTGTTTAATGCTATTTCCTGGGGAGTGGTCTGGGAAGAGACAGGATTAAAACTGAAGCTTAATTTGTCAGCCAGCAGATTACCAAGATCTGCCTGCTCCAAGTAGGTGACTTGATTTACAATCAGTTCTGCACATTGCTTTGTGCTGCCTCTAAGATTTCTTACATAGCTACTAGGTGCTCACAAATCATCAATCTAGTCCACAAATATGGCCACTTCTTGCACATATCCATATGCGTTACTTTTCAAATCAAACCATAATTTAGTGAATTTTTCCTTTAAAATAGGTGGCATTTCCCCTGTAAATAGTTATGTGTTTAGGAACTTCTCAAAAGCAAACCTTAAGTCACTTGATGACTTAAAATAAATTCTGCTGTAATCCTCCCCTGAAGGTTCTCATTGCTAAAATTGCCACCAGTGCCTCTGAATTACAGTCCCACTTAACTAGCAACAAATATAATGAAAAGTTTAAAAACAAACCCCTGTGGTGAAATACCCATATAAATAAATTATATAACAAAAGAAATAAAGTGCTTAATGTTTAGGTCTCATTCTACCTACCTTAAGAGCACACTTAAGTAAACTAACAAAGAGCTTAAGGGAACAATTAGGAAGCTCAAAGCTGAGTAGAATTAAAATAGCCATTCAAACCAAACATAACTGCAAATCTTTCTTTAACTATGTTTGGACATTAAGACTTAACAACCAACAATGCTTGGAACTAGTCCATAATAATACTACAGCCTCTGGCCCAAAGGAAACAGCTAATATCCTAACTAACAAATTTAATATAAATTTCACTCTGCCGACAGTTATAGCTATTCCACAGGTTCCAAAATCCCAGACATTCACTTTAATTACTATGGTACAAGTTCTCTCAGCCCTATCTTCTTCTTCTTCTTCTTTCAGCTTTTCCCGGTTAGGTGTCGCCACAGCGGATCACCTTGTCCGCACATTGAATGGCAGTGGAGTTTTACAGTGTCGAGTTGCCAGCCCGGCGCCCAACCTTCCACAGAAGGCACACTCACACGCACACCTAGGGCCAATTTAGAGTGTCCAATCCACCTGCAGCATGTCTTTGGGATGTGGGAGGAAACCGGAGCACCCAGAGGAAACCCACGCAACCACAGGGAGGACATGCAGACTCCGCACAGAAGGCACCCCAGCCGAGGATCGAACCGGGGAACCTCTTGCTGTGAGGCAGCAATGCTAACCACTGCACCACCGTGGCCACCTTCTCTCAGCCCTATCAAAAACCAAAAATACTTCATCCATCGGCCCTGATAATAGAACAGGTTTCCTAACTATCAGCACCAGATATGGCCTTTCTGAACCTCGACCTAACTTCTTTAATCTAAGCCTCTCCATTGGTAACATTCCTGAAGAATGGAAAACAGCCACTGTAATGCCATTATACAAGAGTGGCACAACCACAGACCCTGGTAACTACAGACCAATTAGTCTTACTAGCCACATATGTAAAGCTATGGAGCACATTATCTCAGACTTCATTAATCTCGACTTTAAAAAATCTCTTAACTGTGGACCATACCTCTCAAACTCTTAGCACAAGAAATCTGGACAAAGCCTGACATAATGGGGGGACAAAGGTCCAAAAATAGGGAGACATTTTAAATTTTGCTCTTATAAACTTAGTTACTAGAATAACAGGATTTGATGCATTTTTGAAGGATATGGAGTCTGAAACTCAAACGTTTGTCATTATTTAGTGACTTTAACACTTAGGTGATCCCAGCTGTTGTTCTTCTTTCAGCTTTTCCCAGTTAGGGGTCGCCACAGCAGAGCTCCGGTCTGCTAATGATTGGCAGTAGATTTTTTACAGGTGCTGAGGTGCCAGCTCGAAGCCCAACCTTCAGCAAAGGCACACCCATTCTACACATGTCTTTCGAACACCACTTGACCACGGGGAGGACATGCAGACTCCACACAGAAGGTGCTCCAGCCGAGAATTGAACGGGAGAACCTCTTGCTGTGAGGCAAAGCTACCACTGCACCACCGCAGCTTACTTGATTTATCAAAAAAACACAAATTTTATGAGGAACAAACCAAAAATATGAGACAAAAATATGGACATTCTGATGAAATCTGTACAGCTGAGAGGTATGTAAAATGTGGACCCTCATTAATCCGGCTTTGTCAAAGGAAAGTCCTGCTACCTTAACCTCATTAATTTCTTTGAAAAAGTAACCAAAGCAGTAGTTAGTGGCTATGCAGTGCATACAGCATATTGAGACCTAGCCAATGCCTTTGACACTATTATTATGCAGGCATTTTTGATAGACTTGTGAATCATTATATTATGCAGTGGATAGCTACCTGTTAGTCTAAATGAACATCTGTGGTTAGAGTAACAGATGGCCACTCAGCAAGCAAAAAAGTTACCAGTGGTATACCACAGGGCTCAGTTTTGTGCCCTCTCCTATATGACATATATTTATCAAACCTTCAAGCCAGCACTCCTGTCCTATAGTTAACTAAGTTTGCAGAAAACTGTAAATTGTGTGTTGTTACATGATTTTAAACCTTCTCACATCAGGGGTTAGGCCATGTTAATAATTGATGCAATGATGATGGTCTCAAATTAAATGTAAAAAATGCAGCATAGTTCACTTTGGTAAACAAAATAGTTTTACTTACCATATCAGAGATGCACCCCTCCAATCAGACCCTGTTGTAAGGCCCCTATGCACTCTTGTTGATAATTCCTTATCATTTGACCATCATGTCTCCACAGTAGTTCAGAAAGCCTTTTATCTGGCCCATCTAATTTCCAGAGGTATCACCAATGGAACCAAAGAAGTCTCAGTTCCCTTTTACTCATATGATATCAAGTGCATTATTGAATATAATGCACATTTTGGCATCTATTTATCTAAACATATCACAACTTGAAATATCTCAGAGATTTATAACTAAAAAGATTACTAATTTGTCAGGAGAGATTAGAAGCCCTTTCTATGTACTTAGTCCCTTGCAGACTCCTCCTTGGAGATCTGTGACTAGCCTTTCATGCCATCAAAGATCCAACCATATTTGGCTTCCTATTTCTTTGCAGAGCTAATGCTACTTGAAATACTCAGTTAAAGGAAGTAAACCTTCATCAGCAGATAAATAAAATATGTTGGCATGACAGATTCATATCCCAACATATCCATCGCCTCTGGAACAAACTTCCAATGCATCTCAAGCAGAGTAGCACACTTGCTACTTTTGAGGTAAACCCAGGAAATTGTATGGGCAGCCCCAAATCCTCACCCAGTCTATCTTGTCTTGCCTCCTTGAGGCTAAAAGAAACTTTTGAATATTTTGTTTCTAGGCTTGAAATTATCTGCAGACTGGTTACCGTGTACTTATCTATGAATCTATGAATGTATAAAGCCTTGTGACTGTCCTTTGCCTTGGACGTTATCTTTACCTCAAATCTAGATTTAATTTGCACTCTTAATTTTTTGTTTAAATTGATGTGAGTATTTTTATCATGCTGGGCATAGCACTTCCTAATCTTGGCTATGACATTTTTTTTTCTTTTGTTGTACATTCTATTCATGTTTGGAATCCACAAGGGTAGTTTGTTTTTTGAGAAAGTTCTGGACTTATTCCTGATAGGCGCAGCTGTTTCTATGCATTTATTAATGTGACTGTAAAGGCTTTTTGTGAACAATTCGACATAGTCAGCTGTGTTCTCAAGGCTTGAGGAGGCTTGAAATTTTGAGTGGTTATGACTTAATAGTAGGAAGTTTATCTTAAAATAGTCCCTAAATGTTCAAGGTTAGCTGGGATCACAGAACTGATTGTTATTATGAAGGAGACAGCTTTGTGGTATGACCTTATCAGAGAGGGCACTATACTGGTGGGCGGGGATATAGTGTTTTCTCATGTCTGCAAGTACCAGATCAAGTATGCTTTCACCCTAGTGGGAATATGGACTAGCTAGTCCTAGGTGTTTGTGTTTATAAAGTCCAGAAATCTCTGGTCCAACAGAATCTCCTGAAGAGGCATCATTTTGAATATGGGCACTATCATAAAGAGGTTTAAGGAAAAAAAAAACATCCAGAACTGGTCTCCAAGCAGTTTCTTTTTCTGGGACATAGAATATGCTTGAATAAAAATCCCTTCCTCACCTGGAGAAGGAGGAAACTGATTCTATCACTCCTTGGGACAGCATGTGATGGAGAACAGAACGAGGAATGATTCCCTGGAAAGGAGGAATTTCCTCCCAATACCATCTGCAATCTTGAATGTTTTTTTTTTTTTTTTTTGGAACCAATTTGTCTGAAACAATACATTACCAAAGAGGAAAATGGAAATTCAGACTATCTGGAAGAGAAAATGAGCCAGGGTGGGAGAGCATCACAAGGTCTCTTGAAGAGCAATTCAGACTCTTTGGAGTATGTCAAAGGAAAAATATACTTTAAAAATGATCAAAACATGGTAGGTTCAGGTTAAGGCACTTTAATCTTGCAGCAAGGAGACAAAAATGTACTAATACAGAGTTTGTCTAACTAGAATCAGGAAATGCAGTCATTTTTATGCACTTTCTAATAAGACATTGCCTACCAAGCTGACATAGTGAATCACAAGTTTTGTCATCATTACTTCACAGTCATTGTTTTTACAATATTCTGCTGGTACCATCAATTTTTGTGAGAAACTTCCTAAGAAAAACAACGTGGCCTTGGCTACCACCGGTTAGATATATGCAATGTTACCATTCAAGGTACTAAGGCTAATTCGAGCACAAAGCAAGTATAGATTGCAGTTCATTTCTCTAACAGTCCTTTGTCTATGTTATCTCTAAACTTCTGCAGCTGCACATGTTCTCATACTTCGAACAGAGATGATTGTTTAAAATCATTACATTTACAGAATATAGCATCGTTCATTCATTTTTCCTGACCTAGCAGATAATCACCTGCTTCTCAAGTACATTTCCAAAAGGCATAAACATGAATATTGCTGTGCTAGCAATTACTAGGTCAGAGGGCATCTTGCAAGTTTCAGAAAGCACACTGCAGTTTCAAAAAGCATCTTTTCAGTCTCATATGAAACTCAACTGTATATAAAACAGTGCATATAAAATAAAATGAAAAACGTGTTAACTTATTTAGTTTCTAATTAGCATTAAGCATCCACACATTAATACATATTTTTCTGACATTTCCCCTCTGTTAATACTTTTTAATTCTATTTTCAAAAGAATAAACAGTTTGCTTCTTCTCCTAACCTCTTCCATTCAGGATTTGCAGTTAAGAAAGTCATTCAGTTTAAACTTATGAAAGTGTTTCACATTCTAACAATTCTTCAATTTCAGTACTTTGATACAAAGTCTCAGAAACTGATATAGCTATAAATACTTTGATTAGCTTTTTCATGTAGGGAATACCACAACAAATACATGCTCCTAATAGGAGTAATCCCACACAAATGGCAATCAGGATGTTCATTAGGATGGAACCCCACCCCCCCAAACAAATTCTGGAAAAAGTCTGTCAGAGGGTTTGGGCCTGGTTTGGACATGGCCGACACTTGCTGTATCACCTCAAGGTGGTTGTTTATCTCATGTTGATGATCAGGTATATACACACAGCACTCTTCTTTGATTAAAGCGCACGTACCACCTCTCGCCGCTAGGGTGAAATCAAGAGCCATTCGGTTCTGGAGCACTACAGTTCTCATAGCATTCAGTTCATCAGTTATCAATTCAAGAGCAGAAAAAGTTGCATTACTCATTACTTTGAGAAGTTTAGACAGTTTTTACAGCTCCCAAATCGATTTCACTGCGCCATATGGAGGTAATATGCCTGTCCACGATATAACAGCATCACTCAAGTCCATGTGCGTCAGTTTGGTACCCACAGTATGATGGTCTTTCCAGCCCACCTCGATCTGTCCCACTGGATTTTCAGGCTTTCTGACAGCTTTCTTGGCCACATCTTGGGTATTTCGAATATTTCCCTGAGGCAAAACTGCATTGTGTCGTATGGCCAGGACCAGGTACCCCAAAAAACAACTGCCAGACCAATTCTCAGGTAACCATTTATATGCTTTCTTACCACACACAAAATAACAATCCTCTACCTTAGTAGTTACTTTGTTACGAAATGGCTGCCCTGCATGAAACATTTTCCTATCTATTACAGATAGTTGTTTAAAAAGTACAGGATTACGTTGCACTTGTTCAATAGTCTTATGCATGGACTCAAGAAATGAGTCATAATTTGAACTACAAGCTGCACCCATTTTGTTTGCTTTGGTATAACATTTGTAATGTACAGTCACATTGCACTTGCTCTAACCCACTTGAATTGTGTCATTCTTATAAAAACATACAATTCCCTTTTGTGTCACAGGCAAATGCAGTGCTACCTTATCATATGCTTTAATAGCTAAGGTGTCATAAACCAAATTTTCCCAGGTCTCATTGACCCCTAGGGGGACTGCAGTCATTAATAACCCCCCGTATGCTGTTGGTATGGCTGTGCAAATCCAGCAGTTCAAAACATTAAAAGTCTCAGCATACACATGTGTAATTGCCTGATAAGTGTTAAAGTTTGGGTGCCAGTCTATGGTCGGCTCATGACGTTTAATCAGTTCAACTTTTGTGGCAGGAAAAAGGAAAGGCCACAACAAAAAGAACAATGTTATCAGTATAGCTATCAGAATAATCATGCAAGTTTTTTGTGGTTGTTCTGTATCTCTGTTTGCTCTATACCTGGTCATTTTGTTCTTGTTGTACAACAGTAACAAGGTTTTTGTCCAATTCAAAGTTCTTAACCAGTTTACAGTGTGTCAAATGAATCCAGGACACTCGCTCAGATCTTGACTGCAGTGGGTGTCGACAGTAGTACCTGGTACGGTCCTTCCCACTTCGGAGAACTCCAGTTTTTTTCTTTTCACCACCTTTACCCAGACCCATGCGCCTGGGGCTACTGCTGCTTCCAATGGTCTTGTTTGCTCTTTGTCTGAAACAGAATTAAACTGCAAAAGTTTGTTATTCAAAAATCGCCTCATATATCCTGAAAGTGAACTGTCAGCCTCCTGCTCTGCAGGCATGAGAGGTTTCCATTGAGGTGTATAATATGCCCTCCCAAACAGAACTTCAAAAGGAGTTAACCCTTTTGCATTTGGAACAGTTCTCATGCTCAACAGTGCCAGAGGTAAACAGTGCACCCAGTTCTTTTGTGTCTCACTAATCAATTTTCTAAGCTTGTTTTTCAAAACCCCATTATGTCTCTCTACTAATCCTGCAGATTGGGGGTGGTATGCACAATGATTTTTCAGAGAAATTCCAAAATAACGGCTAAGTTGTTGTATAGTTTGATTTACAAAGTGTGTGCCATTGTCACTATAAATCTTTTCCGGTATGCCAAATCTAGGAATAATTTCTTTAACAAGGACATTTGCAACAGTAGCTGCATCTGGATTTTTAGTTGGAAAAGCTTCCACCCATTTGGAAAACATATCTATAATGACAAGGCAGTACTTCTTATTTTTGCATTTGTTCAGTTCTATAAAATCCATACAAATAGTATGGAATGGATACGGTGGTATAGGGAAACTCCCTTGCTTAGGTTTCAACGCCCCTTGTGCATGATGCTTGTTACAAACATGGCATGCTGCACAAAACTTTTTTGTGTAGTTTGTAAATCCATACGTCGTAAACACTTGACTCACTAACTGTACCATCCCCCCTGTTGAGACATGGCACTGCCCATGGCTCAACAAAGCTGCATATCTAAACAAGTTAGATGGTAAAATCGGTTTGTTTTCTTTGCAGATGTACAGTCCCTTCTTCTGTTTTTCTACATTTGTAGTAAGTGTCTGCATTGTTTTTAACATTTCTAAGTCTAAAATCTCAGATGGTTGTAATTCTTCACTTAAAAGAAAAACTTCTGAAGCTGAAGCTGAAGCTGCTTGTTTTGCAGCTGTATCAGCCCTCGCATTACCTTTTGAAATTCTATCCTGTTGCTTGGTATGAGCTACGCATTTGCAAATTGCTACTTTCTGAGGTAACTGAATAGAGTCTAACAAGTCTAAAATAAATTTCGCATGGTTAATTGGTTTACCAGTAGATGTTATCACCCCTCTATTTTTCCACTGCTGCGCAAAAACATGTACAGTAGAAAAGGCATACTGACTGTCAGTAAAAATGTTTACTTTCTTACCTTTTGCTAAGGTACATGCCCTTGTCAAGGCAATCAATTCTGCTGCTTGTGCAGATAAGCTGCGTGGTAAAGACTTTGCTTCTAAAGTCTTGGTATCAGAAACTACTGCATACCCCACTAGATTCTGTCCTGTAGGATCCCTCCTGCACGAGCCATCCACATAGTTTGTCACTTCGGCATCATCCAAGGGAAAATCTGTAAGGTCTTTTCTAGGTAGTGTCTTTTGCTCAATCTCCTGCAGGCAGCAGTGTGGTTTGCCATCTGCAGGGTTAGGGAGCAAGGTTGACGGATTCAAAGTTGTGCATCGTTCAATTGTCATATGAGGTTGGCTCAACAGTATAGTTATACAGGAAAGATGTCTAGCAGGCGAAAGATATGCTACTTTTTCTTGCAGTAATATAATCGCGACTGCATGAGGCACTCTCAATGTGAGAGGGTGGAACAATACTACTAAGGCTGAAGCCTGCACTGCCATTGCAGCTGTGACTATTGCTTGTACACAGTGGAGCAAGGATTGCGCCACTGGGTCTAGCTGTGATGAATAGTAAGCTATGGGGCATTGTTTTTCCCCATGCTGTTGTGTTAACACTGATGTCATATAACCTTGCTTACAGTCTACAGTTTGGAAAAATCACTTATGATAGTTTGGTAATCCTAAAACTAAGGAAGAAGCTATCAGTTGTTTCAGTTTGCAGAAAGCTGATTCTGCTTCTGGTGTCCACTGTAATAAATCATGTGCTGCCATTGGCTTTTTGAATATCAAGTTAGTCAGCGGAGCAGATTCCAAAGCATAGTTTGGAATCCAACTCCGACAAAAGTTAGTAGTACCCAGGAAGGACATCATTTTCTTCTTGGTAGTTGGTTTAGGTGCTTGTAATATTGCTGTTTTTCTGTCTTCATCTAATATTCTGCCTTCTTTGGATATTACATATCCCAGGTATTTGACCTGTTTTTTCCAAAGTTGCAGTTTGTTTTTGTTTACCTTGTGTCCTTGAGTGGCTAAAAATTGTAATAATGCTATGGTATCCTCTCTGCATTCTTGCTGGGTGGGGGCTGCCAGCAGAATATCATCTACATAATGTAAAATCTGACTACCTTTCGGTGGGATAAATCCCGCCAGGTTACTTGTCATTTCTTGTGCGAATATTGTTGGACTTTCACAATATCCCTGTGGTAGTCTCGTATATGTATACCATTTCCCCTGAAATGTAAATGCAAACCAATGTTGGCTGTCTGAGTGTATCAGTATTGAGAAAAATACATTGCTAATATCTACCACAGAAAAATACTTTTGTTGAGGTTTCAAATCATTCAATAAAGTGTGTGGATCTGGCACCGTAGGTGCCCTGGGTATAACTGCGTCATTTACAGCTTGTAAATCTTGGACCATACGCCATTCTCCGTTTGCTTTCCTAACAGGAAATAAGGGTGTATTACATGGTGAATCAGGAGATTCTATTAGGACTCCTTCCTTAAGTAAGGCTGCTATTATAGGCTTGATTCCTATTTCTGCGTCCTTTCTTAAGGGATACTGTCTCTTTTGAGGTCTAAATGCTGATTTTGGCATGATAGTAACTGGTCCTGCTGTACGAATAAGTCCTACATCTGATTTCCCTGTTGACCAGAAAGTCTCTGGTATGTCTCGTAAGGCTTTTTCCTCTTCCTCTAGTAAGAGTGCCACTCAGCTATCCTCACTTGCCTGTGAGTGCACAGCTGGGTGTGTCTGTGTTATCCAATTTAATTTCTGCTTTTGTACTCCTTGTTCAGAGAGTTCTAACTCTGTCTGTTTTTCCCACCTTGTGACTTTTTCTCCTAGGTCTGCCCACTTCAAATTTCTATCTTTAGTTAAACTTACATGTGGTAATCGATTAGATTTGTAAAGTGCTAGGAATTCCTGGGGCAATGAACAGCTTACTACACTGTTTCCTTCTGTGTCCCAGTACAAATTTTGCAATACTAACCTATTAGCATGGTTTCTAAACAGTTCTTGCTCATATTCTTTATTAGGTCCTGGTCTGTTACAGTAATATAGAGTATAATGCAACAAATGCTGTTTGTCTGTGTCTAGGGAGGGGGATTTACTGATGGCTACGTTCATCAGTTCTTCGGTTACTGCCCCTGGACCAGTCTTAACTAAGTCCTGGCTGTACCAATAAAGTGTTTCACCCTCCGGTCACACTACAAAAGTATTTGTCGCTGTGCTTCCATACCCTGCATAGTTTTTACTACGGCTATGCGAAATATCTGCATTAGGTCTCTGCCCAAGAGATTCACTGGGCATTTTGCAGAAACAACAATTTTGCTTTTCTGGGTCATCCCTGAAACTGGGTCAGTTATCACTATGTTGTGGGAGAGTGGCTCCCAATACAGCTGTCCATTAGCTGCTTTCACTAATATGTAGTCCAGTGATTCTGAATTTTATGGTAGTTTGGAAGGATGTATCGGGGTCCATGAAGCCCCTGAGTCACACAGGAATGTGACTTCCCTCCCCTCTACCAGAAGTGTAACTACTGGTTTTGTGTCTGCTAAGTAGAGCTCTAAGCTCAATAATGCTAAGTCTAAAATTTAATTTTCTTCATTATCTATGAATTCATATACATCTTCTATTTCTTCTGTCACATCCTCTACCCTTTCTATCACATTTGCATTTGTCTTTTCTTGTTTATTCCTATCCAGTGATTCCTGACTGTCATATAGTCATTCCTCACACTCCTTGACTTCTGTGGTTACCTTTTTATTTTGTCTGCAATCCCTTGCTAAATGTCCCTTTTTCCCACATTTGAAACATTCACCCCTTTTCTTTCTTTCTTCAAAGTCTTCTGATCGCTTATCAGATTGTTTGTTTCCCTGGGTATTTTTCTTACCCTTCTTCCCAGTTTGAACTACAAAGACTTCTGATCTGTCTTCTACTGCAAATACTTGAGTTTTCTTTTTCTTTTTGCTATTAAAATGCCTTTCGGCATGTCTTGCATATTCAAGTAATGACTGTAATCTACTATTAAAATGCCTTTCGGCATGTCTTGCATATTCAAGTAATGACTGTAATCTACTTGTACAATGATCTACCATGTGCTTTGTAATAAAGCTGCTAATGGGCACAATACTGCCTTTTAAAAATGCATTCTTTAGCTGTTGCTCATATGGGGAATCATGTGTTTGATCTTCAGGTACCTGCATTCCACAATGGTTATTAAAACATTCTAATAATCTGGCATAATATCTATCAACATTTTCACCTTCTTGTTGCATGCATTGATAAATGCAAGTCCAATCAGCCCTAGGCTTCCATTTCTCAGAGATTCGGTCTGTCAGACCTTTCACTCTGTTGTCCAGTTCTGCATTACTATGTGGGAGTGGTCTAAGCTCTGCATCACGGGGATTCCAGTTGCCACTGATCATGTGCCAATCTGGACCTACAATTTATCTAACTACTTTCTCTACTTCTTCTCCATTCAAATGGTAACTTAACCTCATGCCTTGTAAGTCTTCTAAGAATTTTCTAAAATTAACTTTTGGATGGGGAATTCCCTCTGTGGCTTTCCGGATGTCTTCCGGTGTCCACGGTCTATATACTAGAAGAGTTGGATCCTGTCCTGCCTGTCCTGCCTGCGGATTTGGTATTTCTATGAGTGGACATATCTCTTCCTCACTCATAGCTTGTGAGTTTCTATTTATTTCATATAATTCAATATCCCCTCTCAAGTTGCGTGTTCGAGACCTGGTCTCGATAGGATCTCTGACAAACGGTTTTGATTTTGGAGGATCAGCTTGTCCACTCTCTTCATATTCAGGTAAGTGAAGTGGAGGGGGCGGAGGAGGGGCTGTTGCTATTACCAAGTTATTATCTTCTTTATCTAAGAACATTGCTTTTGAATTTTTAATCTTTTGTTCCCTGCGGTTTGCTTCCTCAAGCCACCTGTGTGCCTGAGGGACTCCTAATTGTCGTTGTTTTTTTAGTTGACCTTTTGTGTCTGTTTTAAGTTGTCTAACAAGTTTAATAAGTGAAGGTTTATCTAAATTACCATCAAATTTGTATTTATCAACCCATTTTGTATAATACTTAACATTATCGGCATGCTGTAATTGCATATATTTCACGTCTTCGGTTGGGGGCGGGTCTCGGGAACTTTTCGTGCACTGATTTCCCATGTTGCCTTAGCTAAGTCAGAAATTGTTACGTAACCCTTCTTATCATGTGGTATCACGATTTTACACCTTTTCACAGTTTATCTAGAATAACTGCCTACCTCTTCTGTTTCCCTGATCTATGACAAGACAGCAATCTTTTTGTCCCTGATCTGCACATGCAAATCTCCCTAACAAAACAATACTGTAACAAGTCCTTGATCTAAAACAGAAAAAAGGTAAATTCCTCCTTACCTGACCCTCCATGAGTTGATCCACCGGAACGTTGACTTGTCCTCCAATCCCAGATCAGAAACCGTGGCTGGCCTCTTTCAAACGACAATTCAGTCGGAGGTCTTCCAAGACAAAAGAGCCGATGTGGCCACTTCTCCGTACGGGTACATGCCACCTGGCCCAATTCTGACCTGAGCCTAGAGTGAGAGGTACTTTCCGGTCCGAAGGACCAAAACTGCCAAAGGAAAAATATACTTTAAAAATGATCAAAACACGGTAGGTTCAGGTTAAGGCACTTTAATCTTGCAGCAAGGAGACAAAAACGTGCTAATACAGAGTTTGTCTAACTAGAATCAGGAAATGCAGTCATTTTTATACACTTTCTAATAAGACATTGCCTACCAAGCTGACGTAGTGAATCACAAGTTTTGTCATCATTACTTCACAGTCATTGTTTTTACAATATTCTGCTGGTACCATCAATTTTTTTGAGAAACTTCCTAAGAAAAACAACGTGGCCTTGGCTACCACCGGTTAGATATATGCAATGTTACCATTCAAGGTACTATGGCTAATTTGAGCACAAAGCAAGTATAGATTGCAGTTCATTTCTCTAACAGTCCTTTGTCTATGTTATCTCTAAACTTCTGCAGCTGCACATGTTCTCATACTTTGAACAGAGATGATTGTTTAAAATCATTACATTTACAGAATATAGCATTGCTCATTCATTTTTCCTGACCTAGCAGATAATTACCTGCTTCTCAAGTACATTTCCAAAAGGCATAAACATGAATATTGCTGTGCTAGCAATTACTAGGTCAGAGGGCATCTTGCAAGTTTCAGAAAGCACACTGCAGTTTCAAAAAGCATCTTTTCAGTCTCATATGAAACTCAACTGTATAAAAAACAGTGCATATAAAACAGAATGAAAAACGTGTTAACTTATTTAGTTTCTAATTAACATTAAGCATCCGCACATTAATACATATTTTTCTGACAGAGTATCATTGGTTTTGGGAAGATTGAGACTTTTTTTGGAACCTCCTTGCCATTTCTTCTTAAATGTCTGTTTACCTAAATCCTGCTGAGACTGTTAATTCTGTTTTTTTTTTTTGTTTTTTGTTTTGTTTTTTGGCAAAACTGGATGAGGAGAAAGGAAATCCTTCGGACAATATGGAAAAAGAGGGCTGAAAATCTTAGACATTCCCTGGATCAGCTTGCCTCTTTCATTACACTTTTTCATCAACTCTACATCAGAGGGGCCAAGCACTACATCTCTATCCAAGACAGAATTTAATATCTCATTTTTTACATCATGTGTGAGGTTCTGAGAATGCAACCAAGCAAACCTCCTTAAAACAGTACATGTGGTCATAGTCCTAGAAGAACTATCAGCAGAATCATACGCACACTGCAAACAATGAGTACCAACCTGTGCAACAAAAGAAACTAAGTTATTTAAAGCAGATTTTTCTTCAGAAGAAGAAACTGTAGATACAATATTCCTCATATTGTCACAATATATCAGAATAAACTTTAACATATGAGCCTGAGTTTAAAATTTTGAAATTCAAAGTTGCAGAAGTATACATTTTTTCTCATACCTATCAATAATTTCCCATCCTTATTACAAAGAGAAGGATTGAAATTAACTAAATGTTTAGCAGCACAGGAGTCAACTAAGGCTATAGCTGTTGGGTCAAGCTAGGGAATAGTGTATAAAAATTTAAAAGACTGAAGAACTGTATACATCCTATATGCCTTTTCAAGGACAGCTGTCTGACTATCAGGAAAATTGCAAGCAGTTAAGACACACATTCTCTAAAGCAGACAGTATGGGAGGAATGGGTGTAGGTTCTGGAATATCTTGTAATACTTCATAGTATTTTCTGAGGGACTGAGAAACCTCAGTGTTCTTAACTTCTCCCACTGAAAGCAATGGAACAGTCTAGCAATAATATCAAAGAAAAAGAAATTCCCACAGGGAGAATCAGAAAATGAGTTGTCCTCTGAGTCTGGATTATAAATCTGAGGAAAAAACTCTGAATCCATCCCTGCATCTTCCTGTTCAGATTCAGACTCTTGAATCTCTTCAGGAAATGAGGCTTCTCTCTTTCTTTTACTAGAAACTACTCTACAAGGAAGATCAATAGCCTAATCAAACCCTGAGACAGTCCTAGTAAACTACTGTTCAAATAAATATGAGGAGGAATAGATATATAACTGGTTTTCTTTTTCTTTTTCACAGGAAAATGTGGACAATAGTGTTAGTAATGGCAGCCTCTGCTTCCCCAGGAATGGACACATTATTTTGACACAAACAAAAAGCCTTTTCTTCCAGGACCAACAAGACTGGGTCTCCCTTGTCCACTGAGGGGACCCCAACAGCTGCAGAGGATTTAGCTACTCCCTGGTCCATAGTGCCTGTACGTGCAACACCAAAGGGATTCTAGGTAAAAGATGAATGGTCTGAGGTGCAACAAATGGCAGGAGCAGAATTATCCACCTGTGACTGAGGCAAATTGCTAGCCTGGTGTGGTGGCAAAGGTGGTCTGCTAAACTTTTTCTTTTTGTGGATGAAAGGAGGACTGACCATGGAACTGACCATGTGTGTTCCATGGTCAAGCATAAAATGGTGCCTCTATCCTGGGGAAAACAAGCAGCAATACCAGTAAAACTACCAGTCCACAAAAGTTACTTTTTTGATAGAAAACCACAGCAAAAAAGCACTTTCAAACACTATGGCAGCAGCACAATGGAATAATAAACATAATTTCACCACAGAAAATATTTGATCAGTTAGTTAACATTACATTTATACTGACAGAAAGGAGTGCTCTGTTTAAAAATATGTTACAGTCTTGAGACAATCCATTAAAACACAACATTCTTAGCTTAAAAATAAACTTTCCTGAAGAGGAAAGTAATAAAATGTCAGTAAAAAATAAGAAAATAGAACCTTTTTTCCCCAAAGGAAACTTATCTGCCAAGCTAAGGAAAGCACAAGCCAATTATCAATCCCCAAAAGCCTCAGAGGAGCATACTCTTCAGTGGCAGTAAAGAACTGAAGGACTTTGAAATCAGACTTGTCTTTTAGTAAGCTCAGCTCGAGCTGCCTGACAATTTGGGACTTGGAAGGTGCCCTGAAGCTTTAGATGCTGGCTGTTGTCATATCATTGGCAGGATATAATCCATAAGTCTACTGCAGCAGTGATCAAAAGGAGAACATCCCATATGAAAGTTTATGCTAATTAAAATAAAAAAAGGAAGAAAATTAAACCATGAACTGGGAAAAATGTATACTTCTGCAACTTTAAATTACTGAAACATTCCAGAATTATTTTGCTAAATGACTGCAGTGTGAAAAGGCTCTATGGCTGAAAATTACTATCCTATGGAAAATAATTATCCTGAGTACACTCTACCAGTTACAAATTCTCCTGAGATTCATGAGTAGAATAATGCCCTTAGAATCAATAACATGTGTGAACAACATACTGAAGTCCATTTCAGAGAACTGGCAAAGTTTTCCTGAATTATGCTGTACCACTGCTTACTAGACAAGTGGTGTCTGGGCATTTCAGTTACTAAAGTGTATGTAGTGTGCATGATACCCTCAGTGTACATAATACCCTCAGTGTAAGTCACACCCTCAGTGCATATCATACCCTCAGTGTTCATCATGCCCTCAGTGTGCATTACAACCTCAGTGTGCATCATGCCCTCAGTGTGAATCACACCCTCAGTGCGTATCATACCCTCAGTGTTCATCATGCCCTCAGTGTGCATCACACCCTCAATGTGCATCTTACCCTCAGTGTGCGTCATACCTTCAGTGTGCATCACAGTCTCAGTGTGAGTCACACCCTCAGTGTGCATCACACCCTCAATGTGCATCTTACCCTCAGTGTGCAGCATACCTTCAGTGTACGTCACAGTCTCAGTGTGAGTCACACCATCAGTGTGCATCATACCCTAAGTGTGCATCATACTCTCAGTGTGCATCATACCCTCAGTGTGCGTCATACCCTCAGTGTGCGTCATACCCTCAGTGTGCATCATACTCTCAGTGTGCATCATATCCACAGTGTGCGTCATACCCTCAGTGTGCGTCATACCCTCAGTGTGCATCATACCCTCAGCTTGCATCATACCCTCAGTGTTCATCATACCCTCAATGTGCATCATACCCTCTGTATGCATCATAACCTCAGTGTGCATCATACACTCATTGTATATCAGACCCTCAGTGTGCGTCATACCCTCAGTGTGGGTCACACTCTCAGTGTGCATCGTACCCTCAGTGTGCATCACACTCTCAGTGTGCATCATACCCTCAGTACTTTCAGCCTTGACTACTGTAAAAATATGGATTTGTTGGGCATAAACATAATGAAGCATGTGTTTAATCAGGTGTCTGGAAATACTTACATTTTTCTCTTGAATCCTAGTGCAGTGATGAAAATGTAATTAATTTTCATACTTTTTAGTTTAGTTTAGTTTTGTTCTGGTCTTTCAGTTTTAATTTTGAAGGCTAAATAATTATTTTTCATAATGGTGGATTTTAAGTAATACAGTACATAGATTTATTAATTAGTATATTAATCCATTCATTCATTTGATATTTCTGGATTAAATTATTAATTAATCCAATGGTTTTCTTTCTGAAATTATATCTATACATGAGGTGTATAAGAACCAGAGTTTTCTAAACCAGTGTGGATAAAGATGTACAAAATCTTAGAGGCACTGGCCATTTATACTCATAACTGCTAAGGAGGATATGTTTAGAAACCATCTTCTTGCTCCAGTAAGAATAAAGGAGTGCCTAGCTATGGGACCAAGAAGCATAGCATCACCCTCATGGCTATCACACTGACCTAGCTGCTTTAAGGAATGCAAGAACTTAGCTTTTGAAATTCATTTTTAAGGTACCTGAGATTAAAATGAAATGTAGTAGCGACTGTTCTCCAGAAATGTTTAGGAACATCTACACAGCTATATTTATCTTCTGTAGATGCTGAGACTACATCTATATTTTTTCTTAACTTAGTATAAAACTGCCTACATAGTTTTACAACAGCAGATGAAGGCTCCCTATCACAATAATGAGGATGACATTTGTGGTGGTATATAATTTGAAGTTTGGGAATTGTTTTTAAGTTTTTTTTTTTGTTTGTTTTGTCAAGGCATCCCCTGCCCTGTATTTATCACATCCAGAATTGCTGTACCTTGGGGAAAGAGCAAAAGAAAAAAAATTAGGAAAAAGAAATCTGAGTTCTGAAACTATCCTCATTTACAGCTTTATCCATGCAATTGAGAGAGTCGCCCAACAGATGACATTTGACCCTGTCGGTTTCCTGTTGAATTGAAATTCTGACTGGAAACCTCAAAATAACTATTCTGTGGATATAAATTGGAGTAATATATATACTAAGTTCAAGGCTGCTGTTCCTTGGAGTTTTCCCCTACTCAAAGTTACATCAATCTTAATGGTACTGTGTATGCATATATATATATATATATATATATATATATATATATATATATATATATATATATATATATATATATATATATATATATATATATATATATATATATACTATATATACAACTATATAGACATACATTCTTCTTCTTTCGGCTTTTCCCGGTCAGGGGTTGCCACAGCGGATCACCTGTCCGCTTATGATTAGCAGTGGAGTGTTACAGTGTCGAATTGCCAGCCCGGCACCCAACCTTCTACAGAAGGCAAACGCACACACTCACACCTAGGGACAATTTAGTGTGTCCAATCCATGTCTTTGGGATGTGGGAGGAAACCAGAGCACCTGGAGGAAACCTGCATAACCACAGGAAGGACATTCAGACTCCACACAGAAGGCACCCCAGCCGAGGATCGAACTGGAGAACCTCTTGCTGGGAGGCGACAATGCTAACTGCTGCACCACCATGGCCACCTATCATTATATGTATAAATATATATTATAGGAGGGATATAAGAGACACAGCCTCCATGCTGGAAGGTTTTTCTCCTTGCAAAAGTAGGAGGGATATAAGAGACACAGCCTCCAGCCTCCGTGCTGGAAGGTTTTTCTCCCTGCAAAAGCATTTTAATGACAATGCATTGAGTTTTTATGATCACTGAATTTCATTTGCATCTGCAGCTTATTTTCTAAAGTTGAAGGATATGAAGTTATCAATCCCACATGTCTGTTAGAAAGATATTTATATTATATTATCGCAAGTTTCATGGTGCTGCGGTAGCGTTGTCGCCTCACCGTTAGACGTTGCCCATTTGATTCTCAGTTAGAGCATCTTCTGTGTGATAACATGCGTGAATGGGCGTTCCTTAGTTGAAGATTGTGCATTAGGCCCAGCAAGCCAGCACATAAAACTCTACTGCCAATCATTAGCGGACTGGAGTTCCGCTGTGGCGACCCCTAACCGGGAAAAGCCGAAAGACACAAATTGCAAGTTTCATTCTTTGCTATAGTAGAAAGACATGTTTTTTTACACTGTTTTTTTTTTTACTTTCTACTTTCCTGATCATATATCCTGGCAACTTTCCTGGTCATATATCCTGGCAAGCCTCCCAATAGTGGGAATGTAAAAAACACAACAAATAGAGATCACTTACACAAATGATGTAACCTCTCTGATACACCACCCACATTAAGGACAGTGCCTCTTGTCAAGTTCCTGGGTTTAGGAAAGACTCATTGCTGGGATATACTTCCTAAGACACAGTCCATTCACACACCATGAGGAAAGGTAACCATCAAAAGCATCATCATTCCTCCACAGGCTGCTAGTCCAACACAGCTTGACTGCCCCATGCTATGAAACACTTAAATACATTCACTTATGATAGCAATAGCTTGTAAGCAGAAGCAATTTCAAGTTATTACCTAACTACACCTTTATTCCTCTAAATTAGTTAAAACTTTGTAGAATGACTTATGATAGAATGTATCCTTAATATTGCCAAGTGGTCATTATAAATAATATATGCAATACAGAAGTTGTTGAGGTAATTATTGCTGTATTTTGATATTTCAGAATTCGAGAACGTGACAATAATGGCTCCTTTGCCATTTCTATGGTAAGTGAAGGAAAGACGTACCACTATCGAATTGACAAAGATAAAACTGGCAAGCTCTCCATTCCTGATGGAAAGAAGTTTGACACGCTCTGGCAGGTATAGTAAAATTGAAATAATTTTTTCTTTAACTAAAGCAGTCTGAAATTTGTCAGCTGACTGTTTTCTCATTGCAATACTAAACTGCTAGTTTTTGTAGCAATGAGATTTTACTACAAATTGGTATGTGACTAATCATATTACAAAAACTTCACTTTGATCATCACAAGCATCTAGGCAAATAACTTAGTTACAAAATGGAATTGCACTGACGGATTAAAGGGCCTCTAAATATGGTAGACCCAGAAATGAAAAGAGATCTAAATTTTAGAAATAAGGTTTTCAGATAGGTAAAATGAATATTTAGAAGGGATTCAATAAAAATGCCAACATCTATCAAAGTGTATTAAAGAAATCTATGGGAAATTAATGAATCATGTTAAGATGGATGTCGATTGTATATACTTTGAAAGCAACACTAAAGAAGCAAAAGTCTTTTTAAAAGCTTTCCCTCCAATTGTATGCAATAAATGGCTGAGATGCATTAATCACTGGTGCGGAGCTACATAAAATGGATTCACAGTTAATAAAGAACATATCAGGAAGAAAATAATCACTGTGAAATATTCTGTATTGTATTACATATGGTTTATAGCTCCCAGTTCCAGTTTAAATGTTTGCCTGGATTATGGGTTGATCGTTGCATATGTTTTTCCATATTTTGATTGATTAATAATAAGAGCAGTTACAATTAAATACTGAGTTCATGTAGTCAGTTGGTTAAACATCAAACAAACAGGGAGACACCTTGAAGAAATGTTCAAGTATGGCATTCACCCTGCAAGAGTGATGACAACTAGTGCATGGCAATTTTCTGTACCTGGTCCTGTATTGCCCTTTTGTAAATGAAATGTCATAACATTGCAGTAAGCTTCCCACAGTATATTATGCATATGATTTTGCTTGCTCTGCTCTGTTCCTGCCAAAGTATTATGGAAGCTCAACTGCAAACTTACAAAACTATATCTCAAATATCTCTATGCTCCATAACAACTCAAAGAACAAGTTAGAATATGTGGTACAGAGACAGTTTTCAATTTTGACATGCCCCCATTGGCTATCAAGTCCTCATCTGATTTAGCATGTTAAGTCTTTCAAATATCTGGGCCTTCGTCCCAGTAAAGCAATGCCACTGTTTGAGTCGATGCTTTCTGCTATTTAAAACAGTCATGTGATGATGGAACTACTGTATCACCTCTAAGAGTCCATCACTTCCATTTCTACAACTGTTAGTACAGCTCTTCTTCGCTTGCTCCTATACTGAAGTTGCATCCTGCTTAATCTCAGCCATACAAACATTTCTTTCAAGATTCCAAGCTTCATCACAGGAACCAGCCATGAGACACATCATTTTGCCATTGTTGTGACAGTGTGACTGGCTGACCATAACATGTAGGGTGACCTGTACAAAACGTTCATGTGTCCTTCCCTACTTCAGCCAGATGCTACTTCTATTTTAGCTAGCCTCCTCAATTAGTACTCCTCCCTCAGAACTCATGTACTTCCAGAATGTTTCCTTATTGCATTCACCCTACTACTAGCAAAAGCTAAGTCATACAGTTTTGCACGTATCATGCCCAGCTTGTGAAATTCCATGTCCCAGTAAACAAAAGATCTAAAGTCCACCCATATCTTCCAAACATTTGAATTGCTCACCTCCCATCCACAAAAGTAGCTGTCCAAATTTTAAGAAGTATAGAAGAAGTATGGTATCTACTCTTGTGACACAGCGTCTTATATTCCATACCATTTGTTGATCCTCTGAGGCATTTTTCTGCATATTGTAAGTAGAATCATTAACCTGTTCACCATCTCCATTAAACATATGCATCTGAAGCATGGGCTCAATGGAGTTACCCAATTAATGCATTTCAGATAAACAAAAATGCACTTGATGCTTTCCCATTACATAAACGACAACAAATAGTAAGTCTGCCATTTGCAGATCTATGAGTTTAACTTAATTACTGGATAACTGATTAAGGAAAAGGTGTTAGAAATATTAAGGGATGGATTATGTGAGAAGAAAATGATCCCTAATAATCACTGTTATAGGCAAAAACCTATGAACGTCTCATAATCAACTGATTTTATATAAGGCTATATTACCGATGCATTTGAGCTGGTTTCATCATTGACATGTTCAGGCTCAGTTATGAAATAGGTATTCATTCTTTTTACTATAAGCATGCAAAATCTCAAGGTAATGCTACTCAGTGCTGGAAGCCTAAACCTCAAAATGCACTCTCTCGAGGCACTCCTAAAAATGGAGAACATTGATATCTGTGCAGTAACTGAGACCTGGTTCAAGGCTCCAGAGAGCACTCCTGCAATACCAGGCTACAACTCTTAACACACTTTTCTGCCACCAAACCATGACCGAAACACTAAAGGTGGAGGACTGTCCATATTCACCAAGGATATTCAAACTTCCAGGCTAGTTGCCCAACACAATGCATCTGAAATTCTCCAGGTGCAATTAACACTAGGTAAGACTGTAATCCAAATTGTAGCTTGCTATAGATCCCCCACCATGCCCCAAGATTCTCACTACACCTTTCTAAACATCCTGGAAAATATTAAGATACAACAAAACACCCTTATACTGGGTGATTTCAACTACCCTGTCATTAACTGGGAAAACTACTCGGGTACCAACACCTTTTCCCAACGGTTTTGGAATTCATAAATTCCAATGCCCTGGATCAACTAATCCATTGTCCTACCAAGGGCTCCAATATCCTAGACCTGGTAATTACCAACATGGGAGATAGATGCTCCACACCAGTGGTCAACCCCTCATTGGTCAGGTCTGACCATAAGCAAATCACCCTTGACATCCACATCCCACCCCCACCCCCCAGTAAGGAAACCTCCGTGAAAAACTTCTCCAAAGCCAACTTCAAGCTACTCAAGTCAGAAGTGACAAACTTCATGACACCCATGCAGATAGGAGCTGAAAGTTCAACTCCTGAATCCAACACTAAGGCACTGTACGAGCACATCCATTAGTGCATGAATAGTGCCATCCCAAATAGAACCAAGATGCTCTCCTCCAAAAAAAGGAAGCCAATCTGGTGGTCCCCTGCCATAAACAAACTATACAACAGATGAAATAAACTTGCAGAAAATAGGAAAATCCCAGGATGCAAAAAACTCCCTTACCAGCCTCAGTAAGAAGCTGAGATCCCACGTAAAATCCTCCAAAGCTAGTTACAAAAATAAAATTGCCAAAGATTCTAAAGACAACCACAAGGCAGTCTATAGTTATGTCAAGAATCTAAATGCCAATGCTCAGATATGCTCTGAGCTACAACAGAATGGCATTAAATATACTGATCCCAAGGATATTGCCAATATCCTGGCAGATCGATTTAGTGCCATCTTCCCCCCTCCTCTCATCCCCTAAAGGGCCCATCTCAATAACAAAAGATTGCCAAATTTTGGTAATCACAGCCACACAGGCAGAAACCGCACTCTCCAAAGCTAAGAATACAGCATCCATGGGACCAGATGACATCCCGGGCTGTGTGCTACATGAACTACAAAATGAACTGGCACCTCACCTAAGTGTCATGTTTAATCATAGCCTCACCTCAGGTTTTGTGCCCACTGAGTGGTGCACAGCTACAGTTATCCCACTCCACAAGGGGGGGATCTACCTTGGATCCCGGGAACTACCATCCCATCAGTCTGATGAGCCTGAGCATGGAACGCATTATCATGGAACTTATAAACAAAGACATTGGCAACCTTAAAACACTGGACCCCACCAAGTTTGGGTTTGTGAAGGTCCAATATTGTCTCCTGAACCTGACTGACTTCTTCAAATCAGTCTCCAGAGCTGTGGACGAGGGTAAGGTGGTCCACACAGCCTATCTGGTACTTGCCAAGGCCTTCAACACCATCCCCCACTCTGGAATCATAGATAAACTTACTAAGCTGGCCATAAATCCCTAGGTCACTTGATGGGTTGCCAACTGGCTTACTGACAGAACCCAGAGTGTAAAAGCAGCAGACTCCAAATCCAGCTCCAGACAAGTGACAAGTGGAGTACCTCAGGGTTCAGTCCTGGGACTGCTCTTGTTTGGCATCTACTTCTCTGATGTACAGGCCAACACTAAGGGACTCTGGATAACAAAGTTTGCAGATAACTGCAAACTGGGAGCCATTACTGAATCCTCAAATGATGTGGATATTCTACAAAAGGGCCTTACAGAAACAGATGCTTGGTGCCAGAGCCATGGGCTTAAGCTTAATGCCAATAAATGCATAGCTATCCCCTTTGGGAAAAAACATGTACCCATGAATTACCACATAGGTGGCAGTACACTAAACACTGAAAATGTGATGAGAGACTTAGGGACACAAGTGGACAGTGGTCTCACCTTCGATAACCACATCACCACAACAGTCAGGAAATTCTTCTATGTGGCACACCTCATCACTAAGAACTTTTCATCCAGAAAAAAGGAGGTCATTGTCCCACTGTACTCATCCTTCATTAGACCCATTATAGAGTACAACACCCCATTTGGTATGTACCTTACAAGACATCTGCAACAGCTGGAAAGGCCACAGAAATACCTCACTAAAAGAATCACAGGTCAAAAGCAGATGCCCTCTACTGACTGTCTAAAACAACTCCAGCTATACTCTGTGGCATATCGTCTACTCAGAGGTGATTTCTGCTTACCATACAAGGCCATGTCAAACCTTGAGCTGTTGGACATGCGCCACTTAAAGAAATCCCAATCCCTCAGAGCCACATGCTCCAGGGATCTAAACCTTGTCATCACAATGACCAAAACATGCTGGAGGGACAGGTTCCTGACCCAGAGACTCCCCATACTCTGGAATAGACTGCCCATACATGTTAAGCAGAGCGCCTCCTTGGCCCTCTTCAAAAGGAACATTGATGATTGGATGGGAGATAGGAAATTCACCTCGGGGATCACGTCAGTCACCCTGCTAGACAGGGGTCCAGGGAAGTAAATATTGTGGGAAGAAATATCCAGGGAATTGTTATGGTTAGGTTTGTATAGACCCTAGGGCCGATAGCCTAGTACCAACCTATGAACCTATGAACCTATAATGAATATGCTAGATGAAAATTTTAGAATGCTTGTTTGATTATCTTGTTTTTTTTTTTTTTGTTTACAAGAAAAAGCTAGCATTGACTAGATTGGGATAAATTCTCAATGTTGCTTAGGCTAAGGATATAAAATTTCACATAGTTCAAAAACTGGGTTCTATATTCCTTATTTGTTTTACCTTGTGGTTATTTGAAAGACTGAAAACATGATTCGTGTTGAGCATGCAGATGACCTAAAGGTGCCCTATCAGCAATGTGTATAGATAATAAACAGGCAAATAAGAAAAAAAGTGTATGTGTGTTGTAAATAAATGCAATGAAAAAATTAATTTTAATATCAAAAAGTTTGCATACATGCTTATGGGTAGTAAAATTAAGAAATGTATATTTCTGGACTCACCAGATTAGTACTAAGGTGCTAAGAGAGGGAAATGATGCCAGTGTTATCACTATCAGCACTTCAGAATTTGCCACGCACTGTAGTAAGTGAAGAGGAACAGGTAAGGCAATAAATATTATTAAATCTAAGGACATAAGAGTGAAAGTAGATTCATCTAAATCTCCATTTTAGTGATATCTATTCTCTTCATTTGTGAATGAGTTCATTCTACTTGATCAAGCTTAGAAAACTTTAAATCAGTTTAAGAGGCGAAATTTGAGAACTTTCTTAAAGAAATAGACTTCAAAGTTTTCCTTTGCAATTATAAAAGTTTTTGTTGATTAGTTGGTATAATTAGATTAATAATAATGATGGCCTCGATGTGAAGCTTTCTGTTGAATGCATACTTTTCGAGCATAGAATATTCCAAGAAAAACAGGTTGAATTCAGTTATAACTAGATGTTATACTAATACCTAGAACAACTGCATTAATGCTGCATAGATGTAAAAAAATTGCCAGAGCAGGAAATGAAATTACAGGTCAAGGACACAGAATATGCAATACTTTTCTGAGTTTTAAGGTTCACTTATTACATGTTTACTGACAGGTAAGCCCACCAGATGCAACAGTTCCTTTTCAGGGGTTACCCAGGAGCACTTTCTGGTTAAATGACTTGGTCAGAGTCAAATAATAGGCAAATGAAACTGCAATTAATCAAAATCTGAGCACAGGGATAAGCTCATTAACAACTTAGGGCTTTAGTCCTCTGTGCTAATGTCCACATTTGTCATCACTATAATATAAAAGCACTTGAGTCCTTGTATTATGTATAATCTAACATAAGGTATTTGTTCAAAAACTAATGGGTAATATATATGTTTTAAGTAGTGGTCTAAATTAGAATTGCCATGATAAAACATTTTCATATAAATATGAGAAGCAAAAATATATCCAGATACATGGACTTCTTAAGTGATTAACTACTGTAGGATACAGGGCAAGTTGGATTTATTTACTGTTAAAAAGATCTGGTCATGGTAGCAAATGTGGAGTAAATTAACAGCCATATAAATTGATGAATTTTTTCCTCTCTCATATTTTGAACTTTGCATAGTTTAAAAGAAGAGATTTCAAGATTCTTAATAAAAGCAGCAAAACATGGCATATTTTTCCTCTTACATCTAAGATCACTTTCTTTCATCTGCCCCCCCCCCCATTATCCCCCCACTCACACACCTACACACATAAAACAGTGGAGCATCACAACTGCAGCATGATGTTTGTATACAATCAAAGCATGTTTGAGCCATCTGTCAATCTTCTGTAAATGGAGTATTTAACTCAATGTGAGCATGAAGTATTTTGTAACTCAACACGCACTCACATAAGAAATAAGAACCTCCGAGGCTGGTCAAGGGATAAAAGATGATAATCGGTGGATTAGTAAATTACAGTAAAGGGACTGTGTAGGATATTTTGACTACAACTAGTGATAGAAAATTGGATAAACCCAGCATTGTTTTGATTTATTCACTTGGATATCTAGGTCAGCCCTACTAGCAACAATTCTTTTTGGGAAGGTACTGATAAAGGAAAAACCTGCAGAAAAAAAATCTTAAAAAATGCACACATTATACTGTATATTGTAAAACAAGTGTTATTTGACTTTCAACAGAAAGAATATGCTTCAACAGATCAAAAGTCAAAATGAATCATCCCAGAACAAATATAGACAGGGGCCAGCAGGTAATGATATATATACAGTATAATGCAACCAGTAAGAAAAAAAAATACACATATAAATGGTCTAATGTCAAGAGGAAACAAACTCTGCTGTAATCAGGTCTGAGTAAAGAGGTTGAAAGTGGAATAATTGAAGAATAAAAGTAATACATGCGCTATTAACTTGCATTATATGGATAGAATGTAAAATGGAGAAGAGTATTTAACTCAAGTAGCACAGAGTTTCAGCAGAGGTTAGAAAAATAGCATTTGGACAAAAAAACTAATACAGAACATGTTAATAATAGCTGTAAATTATAATATGATACAATAAGCTGACTCTCCCTGCAAAGACTGCACACCTCTGCCAAACAGAATTACTACTTTCATTTCTGACACCATTCCTGACTTAGTTTTGTGATGAAATAGTTTCATTTGAGATGGCATTGACCAGTGAGGTAGGAACTGCTAGGTTCAGTACCTCTGGCTGGAAAAAAGTTGGCTGTTATATGCTGCTCATTGGTTTATGCCATCCAGCCAAATTAGACAGCTCTGGATAAAGATATCTATATAGAAATGATATGGCTAAACATACTGATTTTTTTTAGTCTTGCTTCTGGGAGCCTCTCCATAAGTGTAAGATAATAACCTGCCTCTCCTCATAATAAGCAATTTTGCAGATCACATAAATAAATGCACAATCTGTATGACAATCATAAGTGCAATTTTACTGTCAATATCTGCAGTGTTGAAAAACTCTGTAGTGCCTGTCTTCTAAAATGCTTACCATTCCTGCAGCACAGGTCATCCCATAGCCTCCAGATTTCCTATTGCATATGCATATCTTCCACCATTTCCTAATATTAAAGTTATTTATGCTGATTTTCTTAGGAAATGGAATGGGACCACTTATCTGGACAAGTTAAAGACTAACAACCCCTACTTCCTAACATACCTGCTTTGTGATTGATTGATTGATTGATTGATTGATTGATTGATTGATTGATTGATTGATTGACTGATTTGTGATGAGCCTTTCATAGCACAGACATTGCCATTTGCCCATTGCTGGAGCACACTATAACTCTTACAGCTATTGCATGTAGTTCCAGAAGTTCTTTTTGGAGGAGGGATCAGTGATGGGAAGACTATATTCCAGCTAGGGAGGAAAGACTCCTTTCTTATAACTAGACACAGATAATTAAGGCCTTCAGTGATTACTTTCATATATCATTTAGTGACTCTGAGACTGAAGCTGCCGAGGTAGTTATTACTTCCAGTTAAGTTTGACCATCATTAGTATTAAGATGGGTCATCTTTTTTCGCATCCTGCAGCTGACCATCAGCTGCCCAGGCTCAACATGACCACATCTGGGGAAGGTGAGGAGATCAAGGGTGTTGATCCAGCATCATAAGGCTACCAGGGAGTGGGTCCTAACTCCTGTCATTATACAGCAGCCTTGTCAGCTCCAAGTTTCTGTCATTAGGAGATGCATGTGCAATTTCATGCAAGACAAATTCTTGACTAAGCTGCAAACCACTTATGCAGTACAAACTTGCCAGTCTTAGAGGACTACTTTATTGCAGCTGAAATAATCTACCTTCATGTCCCCAGAATTGCTGAACTGACAGCAACCCCTCACTCCCATCCCCCCACCAGTGGCCCCTGCAATGTCTGGAGCACAATAAATGCTTTATCCTTATGTGCCATGGAGCTGACAGATGATGTCTACTTTGGCCAAAATAAAAGCTAGTCCTAGCATGAGACCAGATCCTGTACCATGATTTTTTGTGTGTTAGGAATATCTGAGAGCTTCACTTATATTCTGTTCTAATACTAAATTAAAGCCTACTATGTTGTGTCAGGGCCAGGAGCACAACACATAGTATATTCATCTTTGATGCCAGGAAAATAGAAGGCAGTGGGTTCTATCCTAACAGACAGTGCTTAAGTTTGTATGCAATACTTATGCTACACTACCACAGCAGTATAAGGGCAGAGGTAGGGTAAAATGCCACATATCTCCATTGCAAAATGGTCAATTTCTTTCAAGCAGTCTTTTTACACTCTGAAAATGAAATGTGTGAAATGTACTGGTATATGCAACAGTTCACCTAAATTATCCTGACAGTGTAGGTCATCCCTAAACACTAAATAACTTTCTTTGTATTTTCTAAACTCAGAAACATCTTCATTGAATTGTCACTTATGATACAGGCAATCATACTCTACATGTATATATCCTACTTCTAGTACAGTTGGTTTAGACTTTGATTTCCATTTTCTAGTAATTGCTTTTTTGACAGCCACCATAATTCGACTCAGCAAGGTCTTACTATATCTAGGTAATTTTGATTCTGTATCACAGATCAAAAAAATAATTTCCTTAGTTACACCAATTTGCAAATTCTGTTTCTGACAGTAGTAGTCAGCAGGGAGTTTTTAAAGTCTGACAGCTTATTACACTCCCTGAAAATAAGCTCTCAATTATCTCTTTCTTCCCCATCACACCTTCAAAATTTGCAGTGCAGTCTACCTGAGCAAAACATCTTTGGAACCTGCTTGGGTTATAGAAATACCTATGCAAACACTTCCAACCAAAGGTCATAAATCTTCTAGACTTTGTTGCATATTTGGGTGCCATACATATATCATCCCATTGTTTATTTGTGGATTGCTTATCCACTCTCTTTTTCCAGTTTTTTCTCAGGTCCTCTGATTGAGTCCTATAGTTATCATGCAATATTTTAAATGCCCTACTAAATATCCCTTTTTTAACAGCAGCTTCTGTTAAAAATTATACTAAAAAACTCTGTCAGTGTCAGTCTTTCACCTAAGATTCCCCTATTTCTTTCTCTTGCCTACACTCTAAGATCAATCCTTGATAGGGAAGCCAATCTCTAGCCTACATAAACTTCATAAAAAATGCCCTACTTTGGCTTATGGTCTGACTTTGCTCTAACGTCTTTGCCTTATGCATAATACTGGAACATTGACATCCAAAAAGACAACTGTATCATTTCTTTATAATGAGTGTATAGCATGACTGAGAATCAATTAAAGCCCTTAAATTATATGCACTAGGTTACATTTGTGTATAATACTGCTCAAGCCGTTCTTGGTGAGCATCTGCAACAAGTAATACCAAGTCTGAATTCTAGAACTTCAAAATCATTGCCTAAGTAATCAACATTTTAACTTCACAAATTTGTGCCATGCTCCATTCACCCAAACCATATGATATCATATTTTAACAGCTTTCTGACTCGCACTATCATATCTGATAAATCTGGAATCAACTTGGAAAGGTATAGTACCATACCAACAACGTGCATAAAGGGAATTTGTTGTTGGATTTGTGCATATTCCCTGTCACTGATTTTATCAGAGGCTGGTTTTAGCTCTTCAAAATACTAGACAAGACATGACCCATATATTAGAAGTAATCATGCAGATTTCTAGTATATTTGCATTTAGTATTAATCCTTTTTGCCTCAGCTTGTACAGTAACTCAGTAAATTATACATCATACTCTTGGTTGGTAGCCACAAGTCTAAAAGTTCATCAGTTGTGTTGATCTCACATTTTAGTGCTTCCTATTGAAATGTCAGCACTCGTAATGCCAAGTGCTAGCATGCCAAAAATAACAGAATGAATATCCTGGAAAAGAGCAAATTTTGAAAAATGCACTTCTCCTTTAAACTCCTTTTATTGCAGGTCACCCTATTCCCATGAGAAGGGGCAAGCCCACACACCACCTCCCCAAACATATATATTATCGCTTATTCCCTAATGAAAAGGGAATATTCTGGGAAATGGCCATCTCAGACCTGGTATGAGGTAGTCATTTTTTTTTCAATTAAGACTCTGTGTTTTGGAACTCACCCTAGCATGTCTTAACTTTTCACACCACTACCCATTTTTAGCCACTCAATCATCATACCAACTTCTCTCTTTGAAATACTTCTAAGGCTGATGATATTCCAAAGGATACTATCAGATATCTCTTTCTATGCAGAGTGGTATTGAATGTCCAAAGTTCTCAGCTAGTTTAATCAGACTAATTTACCAACATTAGATTAGCATCTAGTACAGAGAAGAACTTAACACTGTGTATAGTGGCAAAAGCTTGCTCAGCAGTTTGAAGTAGACATTGCTCCCTTTTAATCTATTTGTTTATATCTTGTACATATTCTAATGTGTTTCTTCTCTACTTCCTCTGTGCTATTCACTCATTAGTTCATCTTGATTAACAATTATATCCATAATCTCTATACATTTAATTTGCTGTTCAGTTGTACCGTGAAACACTTATGTAACTCTCCCACGGGATGAACCAATCACTATATTCAAAAAGGTACTTTAGGGCTACCGTTGAGGTGATTCACATACCCCATGTTTTCTACCTAAAGGAGATCATCATATAGTTAGCAACTATTTACTACAGTCCTCCATCTGTTATTAGACTGTATGCCAAACACCATACACTTTACTAGGTAACATATTCTATTACATTTTTTTTTTATTTTAACTGTCATATGAATAAATACTTGATTTTGCTGCATTCTTTGTCACTTTTTGCATTGAATCCACTCCATGTTACAGAAAGCTGATTTAAACGATGAGGGCTTAATTACAATGAAAATAAAACAGTAAAATAATGTTATGATTTTCAATATTGTACTCTCCTAGCCAGCAAAAATAAGTAAATATATAAGAATAACTCAACAAGATACTGCAAAATATGAGCAGTAACATGTGTGTTCTGTTTTGCAATCCTAAGTGAATCATTAAGAACTATATGCTTGTTATTACTCTCTTTAAGAGTATCAGTACCATTGGCAATTTAGAATACTCTGGAAATTTTCTACAGAAAATATGAGTGCTGTTTTTGAATCTGTGATGGCTTGTATGTGTACCGAGTCATTAATAAATATTTTGTTGTACTTTATGCAGTAGTGAAATTAAGCATGCAGTCATTAATATTCAAGCATGTTTCTGTACGAACTGTGCCACATTTCATATTCACACAGTATGAACTGTATTTATCAACACAAGTCTCTCACAAGATGTTCCACTATGAATGGATAAAACTGAATGCATAGAGAATCAGAATCCCTGAACTGCATTTGATGAAAAAATGACCAAAAATACTTTTTTAAGTGTTTTCCAAGGGGACAAGCACCCTGCACTCCCCTCTGATGTGGTGGGTAAGCCCCCACACCTCCAGAACTTATATATACCAACTTTACTGTAACACCAACTTGAGAAAGGGGGAAATTCATGCATGTCTCTACACAAACCTGTGCCAGGTTTTGCATTCTCAAACTAGGAATCTCCTTCATTATTCATACACTATGAATATCCTTCATTCTTCTAAGTGTCTTAGAAATGGTTCCACGTGAGTAGATAAAACTGAATGTACCAAGGATCAGAATCCCTGATCTGCGTTCACACAAAAAACATAAATAAATAAATAAATAAAAACAGCTAAAACATATTTTAAATGTTTTTGCAGGGGGGGGTAGTCCTCCTGCACTTTCTGATGTTGGAGGCAAGCCCCCCTACACACCCTGAACTTATTTATACCAACTCCAAGGTCACATCAATTCAAAGAAATGCATCACTGCCAGCAGAACTTGCTGACAGTGTTTTCAAGTGGAGAAACTCTGACCATAGGCAGTTTGAACCTCAGGCAGCTGAAACTCAAGAGTTTAATCTTCGACCACCAGTAGGGTAACACTTATAAGTATCACAATCTGATATGTTGGAAGGCTAATAGTGTCAGCTTGCAAGTATTTTTTTATCTAATATGGGTATGTTTTTGCATAAATTCTTGTTACCATATGTTTTGAAGTTAACATCCTATATTAGAGACACTAGTGATTTTTTGGACAACATTTCTGATATTGTTTGGTCAGATGATATGTTTTTATGAGTGTTGATGCGTGTAGTCTGTATACCAATATTAGACATAGTATATGTTTAGAGGCTATAAAATATATTTTGGGTGATATCTCATTGTCTCATTATATACTAGCACTTTTACATTTTTGTTTGACCAATTTTTTTTGTATTTAATCATTGTTGATGTCATCAACTTCAGGGGACAGCAAGGGGGGCATATTTTGCCCCTATGTATGCTAATTTGGTTATGGGTTTATAGGAAATAGAATGTCTTTATCATCATATTTTTATCAGATTTGTGGTTGAGTATTATCAATTTATTGATAATTTAATTTTATTTAAAAGGGTGGACTAGATTTAGGTTATGATTTTTATGAAAAATTGCAAAGAATCTGGTTTGGTGTTTCATTTGATGGTTTGCAATTTGGGACATAGTTTACTTTTTTGGATATTAATTTATCTTTAACTCCTAAGGATGAACGGATTACATCTGTACATCTGTACATTGGAAGTTTATAGACAGGAGACAGTTTTTAGATGGGCATAGCTGCCGTCCCCCTCATGTGTTAGCTGCTCTACCATATGGTGAGTGTGTTCATCTTATGATAATGATAAAGATTTTGGGGTTGAAATAAATAAGATGCCATCCATTTTTTGTTCAGGTGGTATGATCCTGGACTTATAGAATATGTTATTAAGACAATGTTTTATGGGCCAGCTCCAGGAGGATATATTCTGAATAGTTAGATTCAGATTGTACTCCTTTGTTGGGTTAATACAGTGGTGGGAAGAGGAAAATTTATTTTGTAACCACATATAATGTTTTGCATTCTGTGGTGGCAGCTTTAGTTGAATATTATTAGAATTTTTTTTACTTAAATTTAAGGAACTGTCTAATGTGTTTTGTCCTTTTCCTAGTATTTCATATAAACCGGGCAGGTACTTAAGAGTTATTCTGGTTCACACTTATGTTTGTCTACCCCCAGATGCTCCACCTGGATTTCTTAACCTTTTAGGTACTTATCCTTGTGAACACTGTTGTTCTTGTCAGTATGTTGTTAGAACATTTCATTGTTAAAATGGGGTTTCCATTCATACCTCTGATTTGTATAATTGTAATACGGGGGCATTATATATGCTTTACAGTGTCCATGCAGGGTGACAGCAAAAGAAAATTTAACCTGAGGTTACATTAACATGTTAGAAATATTAAACAGGTTAAGGGGGAGAGTCCTATTGCTCAACATTTGTACAGTATCACAGTTCTGATCCCAGTGGTTTAAAAACAACAGTTTTGGAAAAGGTGTTTTTAAAGTTTAATTCCAAAAATATTTGTAAGAGAAAACTTTGATATAAAGACGTTTTTTTTTTAAGGAATACTTTATGTCTCTCAGGTCTTAATATGGATTGTAACTGGAGAGTTCTTATTTGAATAATTGATTTTCTTTTTTATTGTTTGATTGGATAATTAAGCCACTGTGGTACAGCGGTTGCGTTGTTGCCTCACAGCAAGAGGTTCTCCCATTCGATTCTCAGCTAGTGTGTGGGGAGTGCCTTCTGTGTGGAGTCTGCATGTCCTCCCTGTGGTTGAGTAGCCTCCAAAAGACATGCATAATTGGGCATGCCTTCGCTGAAGGTTGGGCGTCTGGCTGGCAACTCAGCACCATAAAAATCTATTGCCAATCATTAGCGGACCGGAATTCCGCTGTGGTGACCCCTTACCGGGAAAAGCCGAAAAGACAAACAACATTGTTTGATTGGATAATTAGTATGTATATATAAATAGTGTAGGTTGATGTGTATTTTATTACTCCTTGAAGGTGTGTATGAGCCGAGCACCAAAGACATGTATTTTATTTCTGAGTGGTTCCTACCTAGTAGCTTGGTATATTTTCTCTTTTCTTCATGGTTTTACTAATACCTGAACTATTAGCTTGCATGTTATATACTTATACTCACAGCCAAGAAAATCCTGAGGCAATCATTTTAATCTTTGCCCTGCTTATCTCAGAAGAGTGCACAGACATTTTGTAAACAATGCTAGGCAAATTCAAACATTTAAAGATAGTTTATAACAATATACTTCAATCAGTTCCACAAACTAGCTTAAATGTATAGATCATCATAGGTGGTAGAAATGATTACTTTACTACGGTCTGTGATCTGTGTTGTACATATACTATGTATCTCACCTATGCACACAAGTAGTTTCCATTTATATCGTCCTCTAGTGTCTATTGCATATAAATCTTACAATACAGATTTATTGTCATGTTTGACCTCTTTATCATTAAGATGTGTAATAAATGGCTCCACAATATACCTTTGTTTTGGAATATGTCTCCCTTATTGGAGTGGGTATCACTGTGGTAACTGTGGAGTTGAAATATATATATATATATATATATATATATATATATATATATATATATATATATATATATATATATATATATATATATATATATATATATATATATATATATATATATATATATATATATATATATATATATATGTGTGTGTGTGTGTGTGTGTGTGTGTGTGTGTGTGTGTGTGTGTGTGTGTGTGTATATATATATATATATATATATATATATATATATATATATATATATATATATATATATCCTTCCCAGATCTAACGTTAACACAAAAATCATTCACATCAATAGAATTTTGGCTTAATGAGGCTCAACTGCTACTTAATCCCAAAAAATCAAAACTTCTACTTTTCTCACCTAAACCTTTAACTCTAGACTTTAAAATATTCTCACAAAACAATACTGGAATTGAAATTGTACCAACATCTAAACTACTTGGTGTTATAATTGATGATAAATTATATACTTAGCACAATCAAAAAGACCCATTTTAAGCTAGGTAAGCTCTATAAGCAAAAACTCTCCCCCGGATTCATGAAGCTCGGCGCAATTCCGGCGTAAGGCTTGCACTGGTCGTGTGGCGTAGATGTGGAGTAGTCACGCCATATGCATATTAATGAAGGCTCGCAGCTGCCACAGCCACATGCATAGGAAACGTGCGCGAGTGCAAGGGGTGTATCAAAGTTGCGCAGGGAGGCGTGTCAATGTCGGCTTTCGAGGAGCAACCTAAACTGCTGAATATTATATTCCGCCAGCAATAGTAATCATACCTATCAGCGTCCGTGGAGACTGAAATGTATGCAAAGCAGAGTCCCTGCTAACAGAAAATGAAGACTCAAACACAAATGCACGGTAGGGAATAACGGGTCCCTACCCATGAACAAATGACAGGAAAACCGTGTAACTGTAGGCCAACATAGTGTTGATAGCTATACCATGTGGAAGTGACATGTATCAGATGTTAGCGCGCTGCCAGTAGGTACGTCCAGTCCAATGGAGAGGGTCACCAGCCGACCCATAATATGAGGGAGGGAACATAGCTGTGCAGATGTGTCCATAACAAAATCCATGAGGAGAAATGTAGATATAGGTAGTGACCGTATGTTTGAATCATATCCCACAAGCCATGTAATAGTCACATACAAAAGGTATGTCTGTATTTCACATACCAAATGTGATAGGAAATAGCATACCCTTGTAAACGAAACAGAAGGAGCATATAAACGAGCCATAACAACACGGACACATGTAGGCTGAAAGGAACAGTATGATCCGTACCATCGACCAAGATTACCACCTGTCCCACTATGCGAGCGACAGTTCCTCTGTGGACAGATGTGTCCTGACACAAACATGTAAAACTAGCAAATTTCCAGAGAATATAGGACATAATTCCTCCGTAGACATCATGCTATAGTTGCATTAAACATATTTCACTTGATGTATAATACATAAATGTCATAACAAACAGAATAAGATACCGAAATGCTACAAGAATAAGCTTAGATATAGGCAAGAATTGTAAGTTCTATCTGCCGAACTGACCGTGGGTATGTGTCGGCCTGTAAAATATGCTGTGTTCACTGCAACTGTCACAGTAGGGTTGCCACCCTTACAAATGGCCAAAGTGGGACATGTTTGGTACAGACATCAGACTGTACAGGCCGACACATACCCATGGCCAGTACAAAGGACAGAACATAACTGTTTTGCCCACAGAAAAGCTATTCCTGTAGCATTTTAGTTGCTTATTCTGTTTCTCATAACAGTCAGGTATTTCAGATACAGAATTAACTGTTTAATGCAACTATCACATAAAATATAAGAAATATGTTTGTCCTAAAATCTCAGGACATTTGCCAAGTTGACAATTACATGTCAGGACACAACTGCCCACAGAGGGACTGTCCCTCGCTAAGTGGGACAGGTGGTAACCCTAAGTCACACAGTGGCCAATTGAAAAGGTGGAAACACAACCGTTGACTGTGGGGAGGCAATGTCCACAACAGTCGGACATGTGTAAGGAATAGCTTGGACATAGGAAAAGGTGCCATCCTACCAATGAGTAGAACAGGCTGGTAAAATCCGGAAGGCAGCTGTATAATCCGAACATGTATGTGACACAGTCGAACGGGTAGTACCCGGATACACCAACCAAGTAATGAAAGTGAAGTAAGGGTGTGTACCTATGTGCGTAAGGTATAGCATGTGGAAAGCAAACATGGCAGGGTAGTCCACACAACCATAAAGGTACCCGACACATGTAGGGTAGTCAATGTGTAACTCTGGCCGTGTCATGGGCCAACAACCAAAGTAGTGCTCTATGGGGTGTGAGTAATTTGCGTGTGAGGGGTGTGTGTTTAATGGTAAATTCCTCAAAGGCGATACTTGTGTCGTATGCAGAAAAGGTGAACCAGAGCTGTATGAGGGGGCAGCGGGTGAAGTGGAAAGAAACACAACCTCATGTAGAAACAGCTGCAAGACAAGCAGACAGGCCATAGTGTAGAACACAATCCCACAAACATATGAATATGGAAATATGCGAGACAAATGTATAGATATGGCACCGTCACATACCCACAGATGGGTCCTGATGGAACTTGCCATAACAAATGCAACACACCTGGATGCATAATAGCCTATCCAGCATACCCTCCACAACACACAACCTGCCACCATACCAGAACGTCCACCAAATCTAGCCGTACTTGGTCCACTGGTTTGTTGCAGAAACAGCTACACACAGTGACCCCTATGCATATGTAGTAGGTATTGTCACCCTAGGCAGTATCAGGATTGCAAACCATGTATCCCCTGCAGGTAAAACCCCCTGCACGTTTCCGTGCAGCCACAAAAATCTTCGTTATCTAACTTGTTTTGGTTTTGACCAATTTTTGGGATATCCCTCACAGGATGACCAACTTGTGTAAATAGTAGAATGGGTATGATGACATGATGTCCAATCCAGTAGATATCTGGACACAAGTCAGAATGTGCAGTGGAGGTCCATGACACTGTCCAGCCCTAAGTGGACATGCATAACCTACCACCCAGGATAAAATACCTTCCCGTGACGCATGTGTCCAGACACGAATAGGAGGGAGAATATAATGCACACATTTTCAAAGTGGAAAACGGCATGAGGGTGAGGAAGACACTACATAAACAGATCAACCCTGATCAAGTGTGAGGGACACTGACTGTGTGCAGTCGTGACTGACCATACCTGTCAACCTGTGTGAGCAAGATATCTGGACAGAACCGTGAATATAAGTGAGATAAAGGACCAAAATCAGGGACATATCTCTTAGAAACATAGAATTTGATAGAATAACAGTTTGCACATTGGCATTAATGTCTGCAGTATGAAGTCTGAAACCCAACTGTCTGTCAGCACATTCCAACTGCAGTCTTTAATGCTGAGCTACTGCTGTGCCAGAACACAACAGCGTATTACAGAGGTCCGTGCCATACCACTCAACTGTTCGGATATTCGCAGAATGACTAGGGTCACCACCTGTCCCACTTTGCGAGAAACAATCCCTCTGTAGGCAGTTGTGTCCTGTGAAAAATATCAAGACATAGCAAATGTCCTGAGAGTTTATTTCCTAATTTACTGTAATAGTCACATAAAACAGTTATTTTATATATGAATCCTCAATATGTTATGTGAAGCAGCATAAGCAATTCAAATGTTACTAGAATAAGCTATTATATGTACAAAAAAGGTTAAAGTTCAGTACTATGCATGGCTGTAGGTATGTTTTGTCCTGGAAAATCTGACATTTCTACAGAACATGTCCCACTTTGGGCAGTCGAAATGGTGGCAACCCTAAGAATGACCACAGGTTCGCCCCATAGTGTTGGTGTGTGCCTCCGACAATCTGCACCAGTGTGGTAAATAGCTAAGGATTGATGTCACTAAATAATGAGAAATATCCTGAGTATGAGACTCCACAACCTGCAGAAAAGTCATGCTAATGCAAAACCTAGCATTCTATCAACGTTCTAAGCTTGTAAGAGCAATCGTTAAAATGTGTCCCTAATTGTCCTCCCATTGTGTAGGTTTTGCACAGGTTCAGTGCTCTAAGAGGTTGAGAGGTATGGTCCGTACATATTTACAGGAACAGCCTTTCACACTTGTGTAATGTACAACTGCATACCTGTAGTCACTTCATGTCCAAAAATAATAATCCCCATATGACTGTATACAGCTAATAGTCAAATGTGAATGGGAACACCCCTCACCGTGGAGTATGGACTGTAACAACCCCACCCATAATATGTAATGCCAACAGAATAAGCTGCTGACAGGTGCCCAAACACCTGTGTCTATAAACACAGGTAAAACTTCAAAATAAGGAGATAATCCCTGTCCATATGCTTCGTCTGACATTTAACCTCGACCAGGGAAGTTCTGTTCACCAGGTGGACAAGCCGAAACACAGATCACTAGATGAACACCCTGACAATCAAAGACCTGTATGTGGCTGGACTATATTCCTTGGTGTTCTGCATATCCTCGGAGTGATTAACAATGCAGCCGGAGTCCACAGCAGTAGACAATAGGGAATGTGTAATATGTAGTACCGCCTTTTTCCCAGCAGGAGAATGGATGCCTGTGTCGTAGGTGAAGCGGTGAGGCATATGTTGATGTAGCTAAGTACTATGGGTATGCATATCAATGAGGGAGAACACCAATAGAATAGTGGTTCCGGTATCCGGCCAACGTGAATGCAGTCCCGGTTGACCTATGACCACTGCACATATAACTTGAAAGTGTAATGAAAGCGTTCGTGCAGTACACACATTTAAATATGTAAAGGTGAACGTGTGTTTCGCAGTAGTCCGTAAACTGGAATACAGATATGTAACTGTTACGGTCAGAATTATGAAAGCTCACGGAAGCGCAATTATCTATGAAACATATGTAACCCACAATAAGGATATGCAAGTGTGCCTGTGCGTGTAATCCACTCACAGAATAGAAAATGAATGGTGTTTTCCCCACGTTCTATGTACATGGCTCATACCTGTTAAACCCGTAAAGTACGAAACTGGACAAAGCCATAGCAACAACTGGTACAAATAGGGACAATCCCCAGATATTTCCCTAACAAACATAGAAAGTGGATAGAATAACAGGTGTGTCACTAGCATGGATTCTCTGAAGGGTATGAAGTCGTAACCTGAAATGTTTGTCATTATTTATCAATGTCAGTCTTTAATGATATGCCACTAACTTGCCAGACAGACACAGGGTTATGAAAAATGGACCGAAGATAAGATGCAAACAGCTGTACATGCAGCGGAAATCTGTACAGTTGAAAGGCATAATATGGAGATATATATATATACACATATATCCACAGACATAATCCAAAGCAAATTACGAGATGAGGAATGTACAGACATATGTGTATATGTACATATCTATATCTATACACACAGGATACATGAATAGATATATACACAACAAACATATGTCCCTGTACATATAACACATGTACATAAATATGTCACGGTATAGCTAATATGGATAGACAGACATGCATGAAAGGAGAATACACCGATGGTTTCCAAACCATTGCCCGGAAAGTACCAGTGTGACAGGGCCTGCAAGTTCTACATGTTAAACATGAAAATAGGTGTCCTTTGCAGGACCCCAAAAATTGATCCTGTACGAAGTGCCAACCGTCACTGATGCAAAAGAAGTTACACCTGCAACTACAATATAGGTGTACATGCAACAGTAGCAGGTGCAAGGGTAATAACACATGGATCGATTGAATGTATGACGTACGAGCTGAAATCCGCAGAGTGGGGAGTGCTCGGAAGTGTCCTCACACTTTATTATCGCTCACATTAAACATGTTTAATGGGTACTGTGGAGGTGTGTCAGGTATGGGAATCATGGGTATGCAGAATTGGGCCAAGGTGTTGGTTGGCACAGATCTATTAGGTATGTCCCATGGGAGTGATCAATATACCTATGTGGGTATAGCACACGCCTACATTCTCCAAAAAGATGCAATCCATCTACTGGATATTGAGTAAACCATTGGGGGAAGATGTAGGGACCTATATCAGTGTCATGTAGGTGATTATCATGGATGGACACGCGTACAACCAGGATGGTAACCATACCTGCCAGAATGTTAGAATAAGACAGCTGGACTAAGGCATAGTACACGACAGACAAATAGGGACTATATAAAATATACCTCAGAGAAAGTCAGACCATTGATAGA